>NW_027109339.1:106051-114398 GCF_000696795.3 Halyomorpha halys
AAGAATATAAAAAATAACTCTTTTTTTTTTAATCGAATATTCTGATCTCCGCCTGCCCGCCAATCTAATTACCTATAACAATGTTTTAGTTTGCAGGCCAGCTGTAGACTTTTCTCTACCTAAAAATCAGTTAGTTCGTGTACGTGTCAGTGTTCGTATCAGGTTCCTTTAGTTATGTTATTATTTAAATTATATTTTAACTTTAATTTTTTGCTTTTTAGAGATATAATAACTAGAAATATAGATCAATATTTAAAATATGCATATATAAGTATACTTTTCATTAAAATAAAACAACTAAATTTCGGTAATCGTATGCAATATAGACTTACTTAAAACATCAGAATCAAATTAGTTTTATCAAAAATTTCGTATTTAACTTTCACAGTTCTTATTCATCTTATTATAATAAGTTTCATTGATCATATTTAAACAAAACATAGTGAATTGATCAAATTTATTTTTATTTCTTCTTAAATTATCTTAAGGAAGAAAATTAATTATTTTATGTAATTCCTTTGTTTATGCTCATAACATTAAAAACCTTCAACAATTATTAATCAGTTAAATATATAATATATTTAAAGCAAATAATTATCAATCTATGAAACCTAATCTTGAAAAATTAGAACCATTTATAGTTAATAGTTTTGATAACTCATTTCGATAGTATAATTGAATATAGAATTTATTTATCTAAAATAAAATATAAAATCTATAATTTTTATTTATTGGAATATTTCATGTTATGGTGTTATGTACAGTTAAGCGTATACAGTAATAAAAATTGTTTAATTTTAAACTAATGATCTCTTAATAAATGAATAATAATAAAAGACGTGTAATTATATGAAAAGAATAATTATATAACCAATAGAACTAACTTGAATATTAATTTTCTCCTTGGCGGTTTTAACTTTTTTTTCTGAGGTGGTTGGTAACACTTGGTCAATGAGAATATACCATTTTACAAATCAAATAAGTTCTAATGACTACAAATTGCTTTTTGTATTATATTTGGTGAAATTATTGGGCTATTAAGGTTTTGATGTGATTAGTTTTGAGTAGAATAAGCGAAAAGTGTTACAAATGTGCATAGTGTATTGATTTATATTAGTTAATTTATTTATCAGTTTTTAAAGTCTCATTAACTTCACGAATGGTGAACATCGAGAAAGAAATTCATGGAGGAATCTTCTCCCGTGAGTATTAAATTTTATGTAATGCATGGCAATTCTTAATTTATATTTATACATTTTTTTTTTTAATTTGTATTAATCAATATCCTTTTTTTCCCTTCATTAACGTAACTTATTGTACCATTACCTATAAGATACTTACGGAGCTTAATATCGGTTTTTGGTTTTATTAGTTATTTCAGGCAATTTAAGTAGTTTGCTATACTTAGATTCAAAAGTAAATAAACAAATTTTGTTCAAATTGAAGGAATAAGGAGAGAATTTTCCTAAAATTAAGAACCCTTCATTCTTCTGTATGTTCTGTATGTGAGTGTGTAGTAGAGAAATCGAGTTTCAAGACTGATTTTGGTAAATCTTGCAGATGGTTTCCAAAAGATATAGCTGGTTTGTTTAAATTTACACTAATGTAAATGTAAAAATTATGAAACATATTCTTTTTTATAATGATATTACTTCACAAAAAGATCTTGAAACAAGACTGATCGTAATTCGTTTACTGAAGTACAAATACGTCTGATTTTCTAGTATTGTTCAAATGTATGTATTTAAAATTCTTTCATCAAATCTAATTTTATACATGATTAATTATTTTATTAATATTTATCCACAACATGTGATGTTGTATAATGGTAAGTAAGAAAATTGATTTAGTTTTTCTATTTGAATTTTGGACAGAAACTTTTTGCTATGGAGATGGAGTAGTTTTAACTAGTTTAAACTAGAATTGCTCATACTGAATGTAAGCTATGAGAGATAACGCTGTTGAAAAACTCTTAAGAAACGACCATTTTGAATATTTTGCAGGCCGTGGATTTTTCTTAGATCTAAACTCTTTCTATAACTAATTGTTTTAATGTATTTATTGGAACATTTTTAAGTATATCTTATTGTAATATACATATATAATATAATCATTTATTTATTAACACCATTAAATATTAATTCCTACTTTGTATTATTAATTTATAAGATTAATTAACAATACAACTTAATTTCAATTACAAACAAAATAAATGATATTTTATAAAGGTGATTATATTCAGTTTGAAATTAAAAATCTCCTGAATATCTGAATTATTTTACGTTTAGGGTTTACTTCATTAATTTTTAGTATGTTACAGTATTTCGTAATTTATACATTGGTTGGAGCAACGTTTTATGTTTCAAAGTTCTATTACACTAGGGTAAGAAAGTGTATTCATGAGGGGAAAAAAAAAAAAAAAATGTTATCCTCATAATAGAAAGTTTTTTACTCATATTACCTTTTATATCTGTCGGTTTATGTACCGACGAACTATCTGTGGAATATGTAATCAAATGCCACTCTCAAAGTATTACGTAAGTGAAAGCAGTCAAGTTTACAGATTGTCAATCTTTAATTTCTTCTTATTCCTTACCAATAATCTGAATAACGATCATGTCAGGTATGTATGTAGATTCCGGATGCATGAAGATATCTACAGAATAGTTCCCTTTGTGGTTGGGTATGACAACTATTCGGGGCGTATGCCTCTCTGGAGCAGCTGATCTGGCTTTTCCCATCGTTGTCAGAAAGTCATTTGCACTGTTTTCATCAATCAGGTACCTAAATCAGTAAAAGTAAGATTTATTAAAATTCTTAAGTTATCACATAATACTTTTTGCTCTAATGATATAAATGTATAAATAAATTGTGTAAATGTTTATCTCTCAAAGAGAAAAATAGTCAAAAACATCAACAAAAAAAAGTCAAAAAACATAAAAATTAATGGCTTTGACAGGATAGAGTACTTTTTGTATGCTATTTGCGTTCACAATCCTTTCTATGGTTGTTCTAGCTACTTTTCCCCTCGCACATGAAAGTGTCGATATATCATCTTTCACAAATGTATTGTGTTTAGTACGTTCTTATAATTTATTGGGCTGTTCCAATTCCTAGGAACGTTACCTTTCTCTCCATTTACCTTTCTCTGCATTCTCTCTTGCAAGTTCCTTTCCTAACCCCATCTTCCTCATTTGTGTGTATAAGAAAACTATATTACTGATAAGCATCAATTGATGAGTAATCAAACAGAGTACAAAAAAAACTTTGGAACACATTTTAACAAATATGGTGAAATTTATATTTAATGTCATATTATATGAAGTGAAAAAATAAAAAATTGTGACAGTTCTATTTAATTTGCTATACATACAGTGCTGATTAATTAGAAAAATCAGTATTTTCTTATTATGCATCAGTATGCATACAGATATAAATTTTACCAGAACTTCCCTATTTTAAAAATTCTTTTAGTACAAATTTATTAAATGATAAAAATACATTTAGTGCTTTCAGTTTCCGCATATACATAAAATATAATATTTTCTAGGAAAAAAGTTATAAATGTATCATTATACGGGTAATATAATATAATCATACCCTTTGCACTTCATTTTATAAGAAGCCCTAATGACGAGAAAAGGTTAGATGAATTTGATTGAGCTCTCAAATAAACGAAATTGTTTGGCAACTCGAGGGAAGAAAAATCCGACAATACTACCACTACACATTTAGGCATGTCTAGAAATATCTTCGAAATGAGGCTTGAAAGGCTTTTCGATGTGGGATCTTCAGTCAATTCTATCCCGCCAGACGGGTGAAAGATTAAAGGTGCTAGCAACAAAACCAGCTTCATCTAAAAAATGAACCATTTTTAAATGTATAATGTTAATCTTCATTAAATATTTCAGTTAATGTTAAATTTAAAAAAAAAAAAATCGTATATTTATAAAAATAATGAAGAAGACGGTCAGAGATGCGGTCACAAAAAAAAAACTTTCGAAAGATCTCAACTGAAATAGCCCTAATGAAGCTCTACAATGTGAGCGAAACGTCCGCAAATAAATAGTTATTAACTATTTTTTGTTTTTTTGTGACTGCACCCCTGACCATGTTCATATTTTGAATTAATGTGGTCAATTATTTATATATATGATTTTTACAAATAGTTGAGTTTGAGTGAAAAAAGTAAATTTAAAATTTTAATAAACATATTTTATAACATTACTGTAGGGTGGTTTAAATCATTCTTCACCACTCCATCTTCCTATCGCTATTCTTATCTTCTCCTATTCGCTCAACATAATAAATAACACACATTTATTCTTTTAGTCTTTTTTTGACCGCAACCCTGACCATCTTCTTATATTTAAATCTTTACAGTCAACTATATATACATATATTTATTTATTATGTTTACTATCCTTAATTTATTTTTTATTTAAGTCCCCTCCAAATATCTAAAAACATTTTTTAAATTATTAAAGCTTCACGTATAAATTTTCTATTGATATAACTTAGAAGTGGATATGGTTCAGGAGCTCTACAGTACTCGCAATACTTAATCATACATTTTCTTTAGAAATAACTTAGAAATGGACACGGGGTAGGAGCTATACAGCACATACAATACTTAATCATACATTTTTATTGGTATAAATCAATTATGAACACTGTGCTGAGGACTATTACTCAAAATAAGAAATCATTAATTTTCTATTGATATAATTCAGAAAAGGTTACTGGGGAGAGGTTATATATGTATATATAGTACTCGTAATAGCAATGACAAACTTAAGTGAGTCCTTTTTTTTAATTTGTTCACTAGACAAATGGATTTGATTGATCAAAATGACTACATTATTAGTCTTTGAATACAACAAGAAATGAATCATGATTATATATTATGCTATTTTTATTTCTGTTATGTTTTGTTATTTTTTTTTTATATTTACGTTTACTGTAAATTGAAATTATATGATTAAACAATCTACTCTTCAGTAACAATTTTTTTAGGGAAAAATAGAGAACAAAAAAACATTTTCTTGTCAAATTTTCACAAACCTGCTTGTATATTTCTTCACTCCTTAGCTTTTTGTAGAAATAAAAATAAATCGACATGGGCCGTTTAAAAAAGTTTCAACCAAGCCCTAACAATTACTTGGACTAGGTTGTATATGCCATTTTTTAACGGATTTTAGAGCGGCTTTACGTCTGTAGATTCTTATCTTATGTTTGTTCCTTAATTGCCTTGTCAGCACTGAGGCCATAGAGAAAGAAAACCCGTATTTGTATAGCGAGTAAACGGACAGGAGTTATTCCCTTTGTCTTCTGTGGTCTAAAGAATGTGTGGTCTGTATTTACCGAACACTTTACTATGAGTACACGCTCGGACTTCTGTTGGTATTGCTGAGTAAACTCATCAGTCAAAGTAAACTCATTTACATTCCTACTGCTACAAAAGGGAAAACAAAACAAAAATAACTCTTTTTATTTGATTTTAAGAGATATTTACCAATGTATGGGAGTTTGTTGAAAGGATGACATCGAACTGAAGACATTTTTTGTTTAGATATGAACCTCATGATTTCTGTGAAGAACTGTGATTATTACTAAATTTCAATGTTATAATCAACGTATTGATAATTTAAAACACATCAGCTTAAGCAGGTTAAATATATGTAAACATTTTTACATAACTGCTTGCAATTATCAAGCTCGGAGATTTGAAGATTATTTGACAACCCATAGTTACACTTTAGTGCAATACTATATCGTTCAATTTTGAATTTAAGATATCCTAACCTTAATTTTTTAGTTTCAATTTGTTTTGATCTTTCAGAAAATTGTAGAGAAGTTAAATTTTAAACAAGATATAATTAGAAAAAATAAAAATTGAAATGCTACCGAAAGTTCATTTTATTAAAAATAAATCTAAAATTTTCGCTCATTTTTCAATCAGTGCTTCGTATATTTAAAACCACTGACAACACCAAAAAACTTGGTACATTTTTCAAAATATGAACTGTAATCTAGCTCTCAACGTTTTGGATCATGTAGTTGGTCAATAACCAATATTTTTCCAATAAACAAAAAATGAACATTTATGTATGATTTACTCCAACTATATTCCGATATACTTTATTTTTAAAATTACTATGGAAACTACTACACCTATGCAAGTATTATTTATAAAAATTAAATTTTTTTGAGATTATACTAAATTTACAAGGATTAAATACAATTGATGGAAGCAATAAAAAAAAAAAAAAAAAAAGAAATCCATAAAATGAAACTTTTATCTAAAGTCCTGACTGAATCTTGAAGTTTGTTGCATCTATTATCTTTTAAGAACTAGCAAAAGTGCTTTTAAAATTCACTACTAAAACCACTTTTATGGTTCATAAAACTAACAGGTTGTAAATGTAAATATTGAGGGTGTAAAATTCACCACAATCTAGTTTATAATGGTCATCTTCATAGAAGTAGTAGTTTCTATGGTATTTGCCAAAGTAAATTTTCAAAGTGCCGATATTTCGTTACTTGAAAAAATAAAATAAAAAATTGATCATTGAAAATTGCGTTACAGGAAGTATTTAAAATACAGATTGCTATTAGCACTAAAAATGATGCTTAAATGCACAAAAAAGTAGTGTATAATGAATAATTTCACAGGAGTAGTAATTTCGGTGTTATTTGTCCCAATAAATTGACATAATATTGTTTTTTCGTTATTTGAAAAAAAAATTTGGTCATTGAATAACTGTATCTTAGAAAGTATAAGTAGAGGTAAAGATGTTTATAAAACTCAATAAAGTATTTTATTATGAATATCTTCAGAGGAATAGTAGATTCCATGATATTTCTCAAAATAAATTATTATATTTGAATGTTGTTAATGCTACTTATAATTATAAGTAAATGTTCATTTTTCATTATCTGCAAAAAATGTTGGTTTTAAAACAAGTGTACCTCAGATAATTTTTTAGACGTAAAGGCTATATTACAGATAATATTGTAGCAAACCTACTCCAACCTTAATTATGTGTTAAATTTTGTTGTTGTAGGTAGTTTTAAAGATACAAGCAATGATCATTTCAGGTTTTTCTTGAATTAAATCAGCTTCCAGGTGCCTACTCCTTATATACTTCAATATTTTTCAAGCATATTTACTGTACTTGTTGTATGCTCTAGGTAAAAATTAAATTAATGTTTTAGCTAATAAAAATGAGCAGGAAATAAGACAAATTTTTTAAAAATAAAAAGTTCTTTGCCTTATGAAGTATTATTGTGACTAATCTAAGGTGTCAGAGACTAATAATTAAAGTCTATATTTAGGGTACATTTGGCCTGATAATTCAAAAACTTTATCTTTTCTGAGACTTTACCATGGTTACCAGTATATTGACCTTGGACAGATGGTATCAAACTAAATCTTGGAGTTCTCTGTTTTTGTCAAGAATGTTACATATGTCAAAATAACCGTTATAACGCTAAGGGTATAAAATCATAAATATTAATAAATTCAATTTTTTACAATTTTTTGAGGTTTATTACTTCCATAATTTTCAATAAATTATTATTTATTTATTCATTAACATTGTACAACGTTTCGGGACCACTGTTTTGATAGTGGTGTAAAATGGACAACACACTCGGTAAATTTATTTATATAATTATTTTGTACTTTTCAATAATATCACTTGATGATATGTATGAGCAATGTTAATGAATATGATTAATAATGTGTTAAATATATGTGTAGGTGTTTATAAATAAATAACTTATTAGCATATCTCATAATAAATTGAACCCATTTAGTGATCATATTTTACAAAAAGAACGTTTCAAATTGGTGTCTTTCCTAACTAGAATAAACTGTGTTCTTGCCAATGTTTATAAACCAATAGAAATACTTAAAAGTAAGTCTGAATAAGTGTTCTAGACAATTTATAATGGCCAGAGTTTGAGTTTTAATGATGATGATAGAAATTATTGGCAGTAATAACTCAACGTATCTGTCTGGATCAATTTATAAAATATTTATGATATTTTAAGAGGGAAGGAGGGATGGAGATAGGTATTAAATGGTTTAGGCTAATCGATTTTCTGACATCTATGTAAAAAACCAAACAAATAAAGATATAATGATAAGTTCCAGAAGTCGATGGTCTATAAATAAAATCTAACTTAAGGGAGATATTTATTAATCTAATAAACAAAGCTTGATGGCTATATATTCAGCAAAAACACATTTAGAGTTTAGAAGAGTATTTTAAAATATTTATATAAGTTGTATTATTTATATATAATAATTCATAATGTATGCATTTGGTGAAATTATAAT
>NW_027109339.1:114613-134320 GCF_000696795.3 Halyomorpha halys
CGACAAAAATTATTTAATTATATTAATCCTGTACTGTTAATAATGAAATAACAAGAAATTCATATTTCTAGACTCTTTTCTATAAAAAAATTACTTAGCTTTGTTGTTTTTTTTATATTCCAGGAAAATAATTTGATATGTATAGAAAACATATTGCTTTTACAAGAAACATCTTATGTAAATAAATTAATTTAGACAAGTAAAAACTCAAATTCAAGGACCATTGAAAGCACTATGCACTAAATAATCATTAATACCTATTTTAGCATTTCAACCCAATTTCTCGTCTATTTGGGTCATCTCCATTCTTTACTTTTCTCTCTTCAAGTCCAAAACCAATTACTTGTGAATGCACTCTAATTCAAATTAGTATTTGAAAAATCAATAAAACAATCTTTCATAATTGTATTTAGAATATATTTTTCCATTAAAATTTCTTAAATTAATGAATGCTAAATCAAATTATTACAAAAATACTTTGAATTAGAATATTAAAAAAAAAAAAAGTGCTGATAGGTCTTTCATGAGCTATTTGCCTCTGTTGTTGTTGTAGATATAGTTTTGGCTTGAATATGTGTTTCATTCATTATGAACAGCTTTATTATAGTTGTTTCTTTTTTTTGTGGGATTCATTTTTTAAATTATTACTATCAATCAGAATTATTAGGAAAAATGAGTTTCATTTTAGAAGCTGGTTCAATACATTTTGATATATTATCAATTAATTTAAATAAACATTTTTCATAACGAAAATACTAGGGAAGCTAATAAAAATGTATTTTTGTAAAACAAATATTAGACAGAAATTAATTAGTATATAGAAGCCCTCAGAGAGTTTCCTCCACCACATGTTTCTGGTAGATCTTCTATTGGGATATTTGAGGACTGCTCTTTGGGACGATAAGGGTCCATCTATTAAAATCTCTTACATTAGAAACTTTGCGTTGCAACCCTGATATTCTCGTAGCGCAATATATAGCCTAATGTTTACATAACACTTATTATTAATTGTATTTTGTTTAATGATATTTCTAAAAACCAAATTCTTTTTATCCTCCTTGTTGAAACACTTATTTTTTCCCCCTTGACTAATTATATTATTTAAAGGCAATATTGCTAGTTAATATCACTTGTCATTTGAATAAAGTAAAATAATTATTTATAAGATAAAAACAATATTACAATCATAATTTAATTTATGCTATGCTAATTTTTAATTTCTGGCTAACTGTTAACACTTGTTTTTATCAATGATCAAACTGTCTATTAACACTGCACTTGAAAAATTAACTTATTAGCTTAATTCATATCACAATAATTAATATTTTCACAATCTAATATTGATTACTAATTTTTATTTTTTACATACTAACTGTAATTTACTGTGGATTAAAAAAAAATTATTCTGGCTTCATGGTCTAGCAAATCTGAGAAGGTAAGCAATTATCTTTTTATTTTATTTTTTTTTTGGGGGGGGGGAGGAGAGAGAACATGATTAACTTTAACACAGTTTTTTTAATGTAAAAAAATAATTTAGAACATTTTCTTGGCAAAAAATAATCATAATTTTAGTTTTAATATTGAATCTTGGGTATTAGTCATAATACCTAACTCTCTATGTAAACATAGGCTAAAGCTATATATAGATGATTATTATAGAGAAAGACTTATTATTATTTATTTTATTATTATCATATTATTTTCAATTTTCGATTATATTCGAGTGTGAATAACTACAGCAGCATAAAATACAATGCCTCTTGAATTATTTAGAGTGTGCACAGCTTGATCTGTTTAATGGGCTTAATTAATTTTTTTTAATCTTGCTCTACCTCATAGTGGATACAGAATTATTGCTTTTTAGTTCTTATCAACTAAGTAGTTGTTTAAAATAATTTGGAATAATTTTATTTCAAACTCTAAGGATTGATATGGTTTCCGGGTGTTTATGTTATATTATTTATATTTTTAATTTGGTAGTCCTCACTTTTAACCTGACTGAAAAAAGATGGTAATGATTCCTAGTTACCTGTTGATTATTTGATAATGTTTGGTGTCCTGTAGTACTATACACATGTTGGTATTTTTATTTTCATTGACTTTTTTTTTCAGTATCTCATGAAAGCATTATCAACAGTTTATTTTTAGTACTTCATAATTTACTAAACTACGCAGAAAAAAAAACCACCACAGTGATACTGGTTTTTCACTACAATAAATGAAATTTCATTCAACATGTAAGAATGAGATGTCAAACTTACAAGTCTTAGTATAAAAAGTGTGTTGTAGAACTTTTTTTTACTTACAATGTATCAGAGCTTAAACAATGCTATACATTCAGTGCAGAATTTTTTTTTTTAACAATTCATGTCTGAAATAATTTAAATTTGGGAGAAGAAAACTTGAAATTATGGTGAAAGAAATATTATAAATATCGTATTTAGTAAAAAATATTTCCAAAATATTATTGTGTTAAAGAATTATCCAAAAACTGTTTAACATATATATAGTATGTCTTTCTTTGTTTCTCTTGGCGCTAAGCAATGTATTTTTTGCACTCGAAATTCAAGAGGCTCTGCAATCCAGAGAAACTTACATGTACATGTAATCTCATAATTACTTGTACATAATGTTTAGGACCCTTCTTAGCAAATTAAAACATTAACAATTAAGTGCTTGAAAAAAATTATTTTCACAAATACACTTTTGAGTAATTGTTCATAGAACAGTATATATTTTCTGTAAATGTTATTACAATTTTATGGTTTCTTGTAAGACATTACATTGGCTTTACATAAATATTAATTTATTAATATTTTTATTAACCTAGTTGTTGATGTATTGTTTTGTATCTTATATTAATAATACTCCTTATCACAATAAGACTCAAATGACTGCAGACCTGCGATGTTGGTAAGCTTATCTCAACATTGGAACTAAAAGATGGCTTATTTAAAAATTAATAAAAATAAACATATCATCCTGGTGTAAACGATATGAGGAGAACTTGAAATAAAATGCAATTACCAAGAATCCAGTTTTATTTTTACAATTCACTGACATAAAAAAATAAACAAAAAAAAAAAGTACAACCATATCAACAGTGATTGTTGTTACCAGCATGAAAGAAAACTTTCTTTTTCCGTTTCGAACTTTCCTGTGCAATTGAGACCTATAACCACAAATACGCTTATTTGTAGTTTGTACAGAAAAGTTCAGTAAAGTTTTTCTTTCATCAGCCATCTTCTTTTCTCTACTTGAACTATATTTAGTTCACATTAGCAGATTTATACTAATTTTCTATATTACAATGGATCTTAGTTTCTTTATTAATTTTACAGTGACATATAAATAACCTATATACACATTATTTAATTTTTATTTACCTTTTTTTTCGGATCACTAAGGTTAGGACATATCACATGCACAGTGATCCTTCATTTTACAACTTACTTTTTGAAAATGGTCATTTACTGTTTATAATGCTTCCTGAATTCTCAAAAACACAGCTGTCTGTGCATTTAAAAATAATAATACTTCATGACCAAGATGTTATTTCTTTTTACATAAATACAAGTAAACTTCTAAAATGACACAGCCAATTATGGCGTCACAATTAAATAAATTTCTTTTTTCTAGGCTTTTGTTTTATGCCCATTAATGTACATACTTTCCTGCTTTCAAATTTTCTCATAATTTAAAGTTTTACCAATACCATTCATGCGGTCTTCGCTTAGTTGAAAATCTTTGGGCTGGAACAACAACAGCTTCGTAATCACTGGAAATCTTTGATGGATAGGTCTGGGATGCTGCAGTTAAAAGATAACCTGTTCTATATGAAGGATTTGTTACAGAAGATTGATAGCCTCTTGATTTTAGCCGAGAATAAGGTGTTGATGGTTGAAGAGCATCATTTAATGTAACATCGTATTCTTCAAGATCCAGATAAGGTCTTGGAGTTGCCTGTGGAGCAGAGGGACCAGGTGCAGTGAATTCTACTTTGGGTCCTTCCACTGGAATGGGATATTTATTATATTCCACATTTTCTTCAGTAACAGGCTTAGGGCGGACCGATACTTTCATTTTGCTGTAGCGCCTGTAACCTCTTGGTGGGCTTGTTATAGCTGGTGGATAGCCTGATTTACCGCTTCCTTCTTGTGTCTGGTCAGCACCTGGACCTGTGATATATGGCTTGTTTTCTAAAGGAGGCTGTACTGTTGGCTGTATTGGGATGAAAGATTCTTCCTTTGGTGGCCACTTAACTTCTTGCCTCTGGTAAGCATCATTAGGGATGAAGCTCGAGATCTTATATTGTGGCTCATCTGTTGGCTTGTATTCTGCTTCATCAGCACTGGTATGTGGATTTCTGTAATTTGAGTTGGCTATTGCGGAAGGTGCTCTATAATTTATTAAGGTATCTTCATTTCTAAAGGTAGGAGCTCGATATTGAACTTCATCTGCTGTGGCAGTAGGATTTCTGTAGTTATTAGTATTCTCCTCTTGCCTATAGGGGTTTCTGAAGTGATTCATTGGAGTTTCTAATCTCTGTTCTTGTTGTATTGTTGGACTTCTAAAAGATTGTTCTTCATTCCTAGTTGGGGTTCGGAATGCATTGTTTGTACGTTCATCAGTGTTTTGTTCACTTTGACTTTCTTGTACTCTGGAGGGAAAAATTCTGGTTGGGGGTGCACTTTCATCTCTGTAGTTGTTTCTTGAAGGATTAGTATTACCTTCATTTCTAGGAAGGGAGTCATATCCTCGGAGTTGTTGTTTTCTGAAAATTTGAGTTTGTTCTTCCCCTCTTTGTGGTGTTCTGGGTGTGGTATTCATTTCTTCATTTCTACTTGGTTCATTTCTACTAGTAAATTCTTGATTTCTCAAAGATGGACTTCTGTACGTTGCTGTGTTATCTTCAGCTCGAACAGGGTTCCGAGAAGTGAATGTCTCTTCTGCTTTTTGAGCACTGTTATCCTTTTCTCTTGTGGGTAGTATTTTTTCTTCAGCCTTAGAGGTAGAAGGGAACCTTGAATTGTTATTTTCCTTTCTTTCTTCATCTTGTTGCCGTCTGAAATTAGAAAACTTTCTGTACTGGTCTTGAGGTTTCCTTGCTGATTCTGTTTTCTCTTCTTCTTTAGGTGCTTCTGTTATTGCTTCAGCAGTGTTTTTTTCTTCTTGCTTTCTAAAGCCTGTTGGAGTTCCTACAATGGATGTAAATTTTCTATCGGGAAAAACTGTTGGTTTCATGACTATTGGTCTTTTGAACGTTGTAGTCTCTTCTGTTGATGACTCAACTCTTTTAGAGATTGGCCTGTGCCTTCTTTCTGATTCTGGATTTGGTTTTGCTCTCTTATATGTTACTGAAGGTCTTGAAGTTGTAGATTTTATATTTTTATAGGAAGAGGTTGAAAATCTGTGTGATGCAGGTGTAGTAACATCTTTTTTATTTGGCCTAAGATCTTCTTCATCTTCATACTCCTCATATTCTTCATCTGGTGCTTCTGTGGTCCTTTCATATTTCTTGGTTGTCGTGCGTGTTCTTTTTTCAGGTTTTCTTGGTCTTTGTCTCTCATATTTTTCTTCTTCTTCCTCTTCATCATCATAGTATTCATATTCTGCAGGAGGCCTTCTTTCACGCCTAACTTCTTCTTGATACCGTTTTCTAGACCCTCCTCTCATTGGTCTATCATCATCTTCGTCTCTGTAACCACCTATAAAACAGAAATATTTGTATTTTCACCAATGTTTGTGCATGTCTTCGTATTTGTCAAAGTACTCACCAAGATTCTAGCATGCATATCACTTGCTAAATTAAGTACATAAATACATGCAACCATTGAAGAAATTATAGCCGCAACTTTTTATTATTTCATAATTTTGATTCAGGGTTGTATTGCTGAGATTGTTTTTTAAATAAATAAAAAATTGAAATCACTGGATGACAGTTAATAAAAAAAAAGTTAATACTTTTCAATACTGAAAATAATAATAATGTATGAATTTACTCTTATTTTGAATTAAAACCTATTTAAATTTATAATTTATTTTAATCATTTCTTAGTAATTTTAAGTTCCCTGTACTGTAGCTCTCAGAAGAATCACATGATCAAAACTTTATTATACTATTTAGATATATGTAAATAATTTTTTTTTAAGTAGATGGTCAGCGTTGCGGTCAAAAAAAGAACAAATAGTTTAAAACTATTTTAATGTCCAACGTTTTGCCCCACTTAGCAGGACTTCATCAGGGCTGTTCAAAGAGAACGGTTGAACAGAAGGCAACAATGAAGCGGAAGAACCCTGACCATCTACTTATATTTAAACAACAATTTATGTTGAACAACCCTGACCTCTACTTATATTTAAATCTTTACGGTCAACTATACATACATATATATAATTTTTTTCAATATTCAAATATCTTGTATTTTTTATCAATTAATATGCTTTTCATATGAATTGGTATTTGGTATATGAATGTTGATCATGCATTGTAAATCAAAGAAATCATTATCCGATTTGTCCACCATTGATCAAGATATACATTCAATTGACTTTTAATCCACAAAGTAGGTTTTTAAGAATTAGGAATTTGTAAGAAATTAGGAAAATAACATGAGGAAGCAAGGTTGTAACTCAGTGAGGAGAGATAATTATTTCTACATTATATTATATATTATAAATAATATATATACTCATATAATTAACTTCAAGTTAATTTTGAGTTCTGATTTTTTAGTATTTTTTTTTTTATTAGCTCAATTTAATTTTGATTAGAGAAAGAGTGAAATGTTTTATTATTAGTTTTTTTTATACTATTTATCAACAATATTTTAATTAAGTCCAAAATAAGCTAGTGAAATTAGAAAAATTGGTGTGAAGAATGTTGGTGGGTTATGAGAATAATAGGTAAAAAAATAAAAATAATTTTGATAAAATTAACAAATTTATCAACTTGCTGTGAAGTATATGTAACTAGTTAGATAATTGTAAAAATGACATTACCATCAGTAAATTACTCCATATCCATGTTATCATAATGTGCACTCTGGCCTATTTGCTTATTGGAAAATATGCAGAAGGTGAAAATAGTTATTTTAATCAGAAGAAGTGCAGAGAAAAGAATTTGGCAGGAACATTTGTGAAGATGAGAGGCCAACAAGCATGCAGTGTTATTGATGAAAAGATAATAAATGAAAGGAAAGAAAAAAAGCTGTGAAGTCTCCTTAGTTATTACTTATATTTTCACAACAGAAATTATGATTCTGTGGCACCATGAAGAAAACAGAACTAATTATCATTATTTTTTCCTCTATAATTGTTTTGTTTTCTTTATAAATAAAATAAAATAAAATAAAATTGATACATATTTCCACAGAAATAATGTTTTTAGTTTGGAAAAAATAACATCACTCATGTTATAAGTGAATTAAAAAAAATTGTCTAAATAAGTTTTGAGATCTTTGAATAATATTTAGAACATTTTATATGATTCCACAGAATTCATTATGATCGGTATTTGTAACCTTTTCTATTTCGGTGTCTTCTATAATCATCATCTTTCCTGCTACCTTTCCTTCTTGGTCTTTCCTCTTCCTCATCCTCATATTCATCATCTTCATATCTACTTGGCCGTTTCCTTCCTCCTTGTTGTCTACGGCGATTCATCTTATCACGACCTAAAACAGCAATTACAGCTTCAAAATTTACTATGCATTTCTTTAATGTTTTTTCTACTTTAAAATTAGTAATTTTCATATTAATTTAATGTATTAATAAAACATCCTGTTTACAGTATTTAGTGATTGTTACTTAAACTGAAACTAGAAAGAAGTCCATGCTCCAAATTGAATGATAATTTGCTATTTATATATATCCAAGTTCAAAATATTTTTGACATATTATTTAACAAGAAGTATGCTTTCTGTCCATGCTGCTATAACTACAAATAACTTCTACCAAATATGTAGTTGTGAAAGTTAGTAGGAAACTAACAGATCGAACAAAAAATACTCTACGTATAAGTGAATAATATATGAATTTATCTATTCATTAATTTTTTTCTTTGTTTAAAACCATAAATAATTTTAATATAATACTTTCTTAATTTATTTGTTTATATTTTATCAAAGAACCTATCAGTTCTTAAAGTTGTACTTATATTATATAAGTGTTTACTTGAAGAATATTTACAATAACAGAAATAAAACTATATTCTACTTTTATTTGTCTACTTTCTAAATATTTAATCTATTCTAGATTATGAGCAATTCTATGAAAGTCATTAAAATCTTCACCATATTACCGTTTTCAACAATAGCAGATAATGATGTACAATCCCTTCTTTGAAAATGACTTTAGCAAGCAATGTAATAGTTAAATGACGTGCATTTTTCTACAATGAGTGCAGTTCTCTTCATACAGTCTATCTACATTTTGCATCCATGCATCTACTGAACAATTTTAATGAATTTGGATTTTCTTACCGGTGTCTTTCTTTTTAGGAGGAGGTGGTGGAGGGTCATCATATTCATCATCATAATACTCTTCATCATCTTCATCTAGATCTTTATTCGTTTGTGACCTTGGTGTTGTTTTATACTCATATTTATGTTTCTCATTAACAGGAACAGGAGGCCGAATCTTAGGGGGTATTCTGTTTCTTGAGTATACTGAGGCTGGTGCTCGGGTTAGTGGTGGTTCATTTCCAGCTGGAAGTGGTGCCGCTGTTGTAGTGGTTGTTGTTGTTTCTGCTTCCTTTTTTTTGTTTCCTGTAGATTCAACTCAATAATTAGAAAAAAGTATTGTTTTTAATATTAGTACTCCCCATTGTGTATTATTTCTACTTTCCATTTCTCTTTATATATGACTTTAGTATAATCAACATATAAAATGTTCATTACTAGAAAAAATTTGTTATTTAAAAAATAACTGTGTTATCTATCAATACTACTAGGACATTAAATTTGACCATTTAATATTAAATTCATACTATGAATTTATATTAAATTCATTGATCAGAAATAAAGATTAAATAGGTTTAAGCTCTAAGTCCTATTATTTCTGAAAATGTTGATGGTTGGATCGTTGATCTGTGTAAAAACATTGCTCTGTAAATTATGATTTGAAGTGTAAAATTTTTTTATATCAATTATAACTAAAGTAAAATTATCCAAAATTTTGTCAAGATAAAATATTTTTAAACATGTTAAATGATTAATCTCTTATCTTCAAGTATTTTTTACTTCTTTGCTCTATATAAGTCTCAATAAAGACTAATTCCATATATTTTGAATGATTACCTTTTGGTTTTTGTTTTATTATTTTGTTCAGGTTGATAAGTTATATTTTCTCTGCCGCGAGTAATTAGTGCTATTTGATTAAATCATTACATTTTTATTATTATGGTTGCAAACACGTTTGAAAATTATTACAGGCATACCCAGTCTCTATAAAGTGTAAACCTCACCCTTCTTTGGTTTGGGGGATAAACCTGATGGTTGAATGTGGATGCTAAACACATTACCTCCTAGTTAAAATAACCATTTGTCAAGAAATGGTACTTTCTTACCAAATACTGAACCCAAAACCCTTCAGAGATTACAGTGTTACAGATTTATAAACTTCTTAGAGAACTGTACTTAAAGCTGTTCAACGTATAACATTTAGTTAAAGTTATTCAATTGAAAAGCTGGTATAATTTTCATGATTTTAATATTTAAGTGTAGTGACTCCGCTGCTATCTGCTAGTCACTGGTCTGATTGCCGATTGACTATTACGAGCCAACATGCAACTTAATTGCCGAGTTATAAACTACGATCATCAGACCAACATCTTATATTAATATATGTATTATTTCTTTTATACACTTTAATTTCACTCAGGTAACAACCATGTAATATATTGTAAAATCTATAAATGAATTACTAGAATGAATAGAGATCACAATAGAACCTTCTGATTCACTGAAAGCTAACGCCTTACATGTAGCATCTCTCAATGGTGCTTTTAAGCCCAGAAGTACGGCAAATACAAATTTGACAACCCACACTGTTGAGGGTTAGTACATAGTAGCACTTTTTTGAGGAATTAAAATTTTGTTATTATTCCACTCTGCCTTCTGTGTATCTCTCCTACTTTCTGTATACTCTCTTCTTTTGTCAGTACATTAAGTGTATACATGTAGGACTTGCTAGGAAACTATACTACGATTGTTCATGAAGAAGCACCATCGGAAGTGCCTGATCCCTGGCTTGGTATCCAGGTTCTATTGTGAAATTCCTTAGGCCTTGTGATAGAGCTGAGGCATACCAAATTAATTGTTAATATTATTTGGTATATAAGAATATTTTATAAATTGAACTACACAGTTTTTCAAATACTGAAAAAGTAACGGAAGGTTCTCATATCATAAGTTTATTTATATTTTCACCATTATTGAATTATTTAGGTAATACAAAAAGTAGAACCACAGGATATTTGCAGAACCAGCTTGATTCATTAATTATTAAATGTGTCTTCAAAGAAAATTTTGTGGTTATGGCTAATTGCTGACAATGCAATTTTGACTGTATTTAGTATTCTGTGGCTATATTTAGTATCCTTGACTGTATTTAGAATTATTTCCTTTGAAATTGTTGTCCTGAAATATTGTTGAAAGATTCCAGATATGTTATAAAGTATCCTATATGTAAGTGTACTGTGCCCTAATAATGTTATAAATATTCATAAACTTTATGAATTACCATTCGCTCAAGAATACTCTAAACTAAATGAATGATAAGTCCCCTAGAATGTTTTTATGCAATTAATTACTATCATACGGCTGGGATGCCTTTGATGATTTCTTTGGAATGTTATTTACGTAATTAAGTAATTAACTAACTTTTTTTATAGGGTTTATGATTTCCTTATACATGCTTGTTAGAGCTGTCTTGAAAAACTTCCAGTCACTCTTGATCCATTAGTGTATATTCTTGTATTCAGTTTTAGAATATTTTCCTCAGTTTTAGTTCTTTTCCCTTTAGCCTCTGTTCCAATACCTCTTTTTCTTTTTTTATTTTGTTGAGAAACTGGTGACTTCGTAATATTTTGATCAGAAATTGATGCCACTCTGAGATTGTACAATGTATTTCTGTGATATCAGTTCTATGAATATATTTTCAGCTAAAACTTCTGTTATATTACTACTTACTTCAAAACATAAGAACTTGAATTTTGGAAAATCTCGATTGCTTTTTCTTTATCATTGAATTACCAAATCTGATTTTTTGATATTGATTTGCAAATGTTTTATTTTAAATTATATTGTTTGACAGAAACTAATAATCTATAGGGAAAGACAATCATATGCTACTATTCCTTTGGTATAAACGAAACAGCTAATCCGAATATTTTTCCTTTACAAGCCCAAATTTTTAAAAAATATATTATATTGTCAGTTATGGAGCATTCAGTCCTTACATACTGGTCAAATTCAAGTGTAATAGAAAACTGGTCAATACAGCATGTCTTTGAATATCCTTTTACATTACTTCGCTTAATTGTACTTTTTACAGGTAATAATTTTTGATTTTTACTTTAAGTCTCATTATTATAAAACAAGATTCTCAAGGATTTCATAAGACAATCTGTACTATTAGTAAATTTTTCCTCTTCACTAACCCTGTGATGGCCTCTGTTTCCTCCCAGACTTTCTTGGTGGAGGAAGAGGTTCATCCTCTTCATCATCGTAGTATTCATCATCATACTCTTCACTGTCATAATAGTAGTCATAATATGGTCTCCTCCTTCTTGCTGGTCTTCTTCTACGAGGTTTCCGGGTTGTCGTGGTAGGTTTTGTTGTTGTAGTAGTTGTCGTTGTGGTTGTGGGAGGAGGAGCAGACGATGCAGCTTTGTAAAGTGCTTCATTTCTGTAAAAAATATATATTACAATAATTAAAGATTTTCTATAACAAAATACACATAATTGATCATTGATAGAACATTTAATATTTGTACTTTTACCTAACAAAATACTTAGGAGAGTTTGCACAGTCTACTTCTGATACAAAATGACAGATAAATGTTTTCTGATCAAATGCAGTGTAGTTGGCACATAGAAAATCATATCTGGTCCCGAACAAACAGTGGTGATAAACCTGTAATAAAGGGAAGAAATTACTTCATACTATATCTCATATTTATGCAAATTGCAATTTAATATATAAAATGGGTTTTAAATTTAGAACAAAATGCTTTGTTATGAAAGATGTAATTAAATTATGTTTAATTATTATTTTGTTGTTCTCTTTATATTTTAGTAATGGTGTACATTGATTTATTTTTTAATTATAAACTTGTAATAATAAATGTGTATCAAGCAGGTATTCTTTAATTTTGAAAGATTGTCATGCTTAATTACTGCTTGAACTGAAAAAATACTGATTCTTCTTAGGGTTATGGTCAGTAGTTTCAGGCTTTATTATGCGAATCATTTAACTTTCTGGTATAATAAAAATTAATAATTCAGATATTAATAAGAATTAGATTAGACCATCCCTAACCTGGCAATGGTGTGGGACACTAGCATAAAACCCATCATGGAGACCATCACATTCAAATTCTATGTCCTCTGGGACACCATTATAGAATGGGTAGTTGGTGAGGTTGTGCCCCTTCAGTTCTCTTGGAAGATTAGGGTCATGGATATAGTCCTTCTGCGGGATACCAGTAAGCAAGGGCTTCTTAACTACCACAGTTGTTGTGTTACCATCTTCTCCGACAATAACCTAATAAGCAAAATAAAATAATAAGATGTCTCATATGTGTTAAATATTTGTTTAAGTATCTATCTATTTATATTAAGGCAAAAGTCCTAATATAATAGCAGAGTATGCATTGAATGCAACAAATTACTAATAAAAAGATATAGTGAAACTGATACAAACTAATAAAATACGTATCAAAAGTAACTTAATAAAACATAATTGACACACATATAACATTTCATAAAACTAACTCAATTTAAAACATAAAAGTTCTTAAAATCATAAAAATAATTTAAAACTAACATAAAAGTAATTTAAAGCAAACATAAAAACTCAACAACTCAAGAAACTTTTACGGTATTAATTGAAGTATTGAATTTTTGAAAAACATAAAAAAAACTTAATATCATAAGATCTATATACAATCAATTTAAGATGTGTGTACTACAGAAATAATAATTGCACAGTAATTAAACATCAACTAATAATATTTATTTTTTGTTTAAAAGAATATAATGAATCAAAAAATATATCACAATCAACAGTGTTTCCTTTCCTAGGAATTCTATTAGAAGAACAATAATTGGTATAATTATTTTGATCAAAAGGAACAATAAAAGTATTTACTCAGTTATCTTTACTAAACTAACTAGTGGTCTGATGCCATTGTTATATTCCAAATATTGTTTATTGCTCTTAAGAATAAAACTAATGCCTCAGCATTCTTGCATGCTATGAGGGAGAATATTTATTTTATATTTTATCCTGTAACTCATTTTGCCTACATTGAAACACAAAAGAATCCCAGGAGATACAACCATTTAATAATTTTAATAATTGTCTCATCTTTAATAGTTTTTTTGTTGTTTATTTAATTCAAAGGGAATCTATGAACAAAATAAACTGAATTTTCCGCCCATACGGCCCGAAGGGAATGGCACATTTCCTCTCTCAAGAAATTGTTTTAAATTTCTCACTTACTCAATAAAAAGTGTATACATGAATTTTTTGGTTTGCATTGAACCAATGAACTGGTGTGGGTGGGTTTGTTTTCTCCCCTATATCCCTGCATCGAAAGTCCTTCAAACTGAAGAATCACAAAAATATGGCTCCCTTCAAACATTCATAACATTAAAAATGTGCCCCCATACAAAAATTTTAACTAGCTGCCTCTTCTGGGCACTCCTGCTGTTAAATATTCCTTACTTCATTTTAAAAATTAAATTACTTTTCAGGAGCTGTACTAATTTTAATCTTCTTCCTTTCTTCTGAGACTTCAGTATTAAAACTATCTCATCATTTGGTGAGATCCTCTCTTAAAAACACCTGTATTGTGAGGTTGTGTTGGTTCTAGCAGATGAGTCTTTAAGTGTTTACTGCACTAACTGCAGAAAGATTACAGGATTCTACTATCTTTTTCTTAAGGGGATGATTTGTTCCTGTTCTTCCGGGTTTATACGTTCGCTTTCAACTTCTTCCTTACTAAATGACCAAGGAAGTTTCTTGGTGCTTCGTTGCATTATTTCTTTTTCGAAATGAAAAAAAAATTGTACAGGTGAAACTATATTTCTATTCAACTTGTAAAGTTGGTAATAGAGTCCAAATAAGGATTGATTATAAGTATATTGTATAATGATATTATAACATAGGACGCTTACAATCTAACCTGTTAGTAGGAAATTATAACATAAATAATGAACATGAATCACTTTTGCAAGGGATCCCTACATGGATTCCTATGGCTCGCTCCCTCTCCTCCAAATAGTGGCGTAATTCATTGAAGGTAATTATTCATGTATTCCGCAGTGGCGGTGATTGTAACAGTGACAGCTGTTTTAGCTGATAATATATAAACTACATTTGCTGGCTTCATAGTTGTTGCACAGGCGCGACTACTACCAGACATATTTAGATCTACAGTGAAGTATCGCACATTATAACCTCATTACATCAACCTTATCTATAACTCATAAATTTGGATGCTTCCTATTTTTTATTATACATGGTGAAAGTTGCTGTTTCATGTATTTAATCATAAACTTTTTATTATTTATCCACCAAGCTGAAGACAGTAAGAAAGGCAAGGTTTGCTACCCAGTATGTAGAAAACAAGCACTCATACTTTCTCACTGTTATAACTCTGCTAGCACGACAGATATTTATTTCGTTAAAACGAGGCATTAATACGCCGCTTCGTCTCCCTCACCCAATAGTGCCGTATATTCACCGTAAACACCTTCATCACGACAGATGTGACGAGATGTTGGAACTACCGGATGCGTACTTTTCGTCACGATTCTTGAAAGTGCGCTTTGGATCGGCTGCAGGCCCAGCCTATATTAGACTGGATCCTTTCACTAGCGCTAAATACTGCCTGGAGCACGGGCTAAGGCAATCCGTATGCAGATAATACGGAGCAAAATCATTCAACGGAACTAGAAAATCGCTCCAGGTTAACAACTTTCTCTCCTGTCCAATAGAGCGGCATAATTTAGCACGTCGTTGGTAAGGCTTTTATTCATGCACTCCATGTTAAAAATCAGTATCCCCTGTCATCAGTTTAAATTTCCACGAGTACCACAGCCTTTAGGAGACATTAAAATGGATAATTAATTTACTTTCAGTAAAACAAATTTGTTCGGTCTTGTTTAATATCATACATGGGGCCTTTTTTTACCAGAAGAGTTTCCACTAGTTAGAGTTGGAAGTTTTTAATTAACGCACATGTAAGTCGTTTAATTAATTACATGTAATTGGAAATCAATATTTAAGAGGAAATAAATAATAAATTATAAGATATGTGTAAATCAGTTTTGTTTCCTTACTGCTGAAGCTTGGGAAGCTTTGCATTCAGACAGAAAGTAAAATAAAAAAAAAAAAAGTGCTCACTATCGAAATTGACAACAATCTACGTTTTAGACATTAAAAAACAAATTTTGTTCCATGTTGCCTGCCGATCTGTGTCAGTAGTTAAGTCCATGTTTGGGTAAAATAGGTATCACCCCAAATCCTATTTCGGGAAATTTTTTAGTTCTGCGCAATAGTACCTAGATGATATACTAATTTTATCAAATTGTATTCTCTACTTTCGTTTACACATGCACAAACCTTATACTAGCCTATCCAAACAACCCATCCACTGGAAAAAAAGATGTGGACAATATTAAATTATCATCAATGATAATTAATAATAATTTATTTATTTGTTTATGGAGCAGGCCCCGTGCAAATAAAGCTACTCTGTAAAATATATATATTAAATAGCCAATTGTAACAATTTTACAAAAATGGTGAGTTAAAGATCATTTACATGAACTAATAACAAACAGTATTCATAAGGTCGGCTATCTACATTCGTCAGAACAAAACACTAAAACAAAAACGTCACTTTATATTTAATAAAATATATAAAAACATAAACTATACATTCTATTGTGAAGATGGGTATCCAGCTCTAAGCAAAAGGTTTTGTGTTAACATATATAAAAAGAAATTTAAGATCCAATCGCGAGGGTACAGACAGAAATTCATAAAACTGATTTTGGTTTATATTGCTTAGTTTTGGATTCAGTTCTTTTGATACGCGGGGCAGTTTTTATCAAAAAATTGAAAACATCCTCCAATGCCGTCCCATCACAAGCTGGACAAAGCTTCTTCTTTGTTTAAATTATCATCAATGATAAACCATGTTCATATTAGTCAACTATTTCATGAATAGTTATGAATTTGCAAAGTATGCTTAATGCTTCAACATAAATTAAATAATAATACTGAGTGTATCAAAACAATGAAATCTTGTTATTTCATTCTATTAATTTTTTTTTGTTAAAATACGCCTACTTTATAAGTAACAAATTAGCCTTAAGCATAATATTTAACCCTCCTTTGATTATTATTGTTATAATATTATAGTTAATTACTATAAACTACATGTCTTCACTGTTACGGTTGAAACGCCACAAGTTCCACTTTCTCATCAATAATTAGCAATTCAATTTCTATTATAGTTTTCTCTTGTTATTACACTTCGAATCTCACAAAAGATCTACACGTGTCTTGATAAGGAAGGGTAATAATAATTATAATTATTATTATTATATAATTATAAATATATTTTTATATATGTATTGTATTCGTCTAGTATTTCATATAGTATTCTTTTTCACAAGAATACTACTTTGATTATAAAAAACAGGCGAAAAATGTAGTTGTCAAGAGTATATCACCCAGAACTAGAAAATTTGTTATTGTATAAACCTGAAAGATCATATTGTTCAAAACAGTAAACAAGGATCCTTAGAAAATCTTCTAAGTATTGATAGTGTGGATAAACTAAATAAGATCTATTTCTTTTTGTTAAAAGCTATATATATTTAAAGTAACAACGAATCCACATAATTTGTGTAACAAACCGATTACTACTTAATAAATACCAAAACGAGGGACATGGTCAAGGGCGAGGCTTGAAACGTTAATCCATTACATTTTTAAATTATATTAAGATCTATACTTTTTTATATCGTATTAGGAATAACTATTTAACAATCTATATAGTATCAGGAATAACTATTTAATTATTTATTAGAAATAAAAATTGTATTCGATATATCATTAAACTACTACATCATACTAAGATATACACTTTTCTCCATTGTTTTGGGAATAACTATTTAATTATTTATATAGCTTTAGGAATAACTATCTAACTATCCAATATATATATATTTTTATATTTACATTTGGTTCGGTGGTATACGTTTTCACTCTTTGTTACAATTTTTGTTACTCTGTTTATGATAATATTTTTATTGTTTATTTATTTAGAAACGTGGATCTTATGAAAGTTATTTCAATGTTTTTGCTGGATTTTTAATTTTTAGTGAATTATATTGTAACCACCATATTAATAGTAAGAAATTTATTGAGGCCAGATCCTAGAAGTAATTTGGGAAAACACATAATTTGGTTTATTAAAATTTAACAAAAAAAATTTCTCTTACATTGTCAATAATTTATGTTTTCCTTTAACACTAAAACTAGTTTCAAAGGGAACTTGAATATTGAATTAACTATTATTGACTTCCAAAACTTAAAAACTATTCCAGATTTAATTATTTCAATTAAAAAAGGAATTAAAGTATTGTACCTCTTCAGTTGTTGGGTTTAATTTTTCTTCTGCGGCCTTGGCTTTAGCCAGGAGGATCAAGTCTGAACCTTTTAAACAGAGACAGCCTTCCCACCAAAATGCGAATACTGAAAATAAAATAAAAATAAAATAAAAATAAATTAATATCCACTAGAATAAGCTTGTAGCAAAAAAGATTCAGAAATATATAATGTATATATTTTAGAAATTATTATTCTATAAATTAAATTTTAGAAAATAAAAAGTATTCGCTCTGGTCTGTATAGCTTCCCTAATATTTCAAGTGTATATAATTGGTGTATAATTATCTATATTTCAAGGTTTAAGAATGGTATTTATGGGTGTAAGCATATATGCCCTCACTAAACGATCATTGAACATTACGCTGACAGAGATAATATACATATAACTATCTATGTGTATGTATTCAATAACCTATTTCGCCAAGAGGGTAAAAAGAAAAAAGGTTTAAGAATATTTTATTTATTTTTTATTTTATCATGAACAGAAAAAATATTTTTGCACATGGTTAACCAAAAATATACGTTACGGAAACTTTTAAGAATTACTTAAAGATATTTTTTCTAAATAGATCTTAATAAAACATTTTTTTTCTTTTTCTTAACTTACTGAAATGAAGTCGATGTATATTTTGTTTTGTGTAACTTTATATATGTGTATAAAATTGTATAAATTTATTTTAGACTCAATTTAAATGTATATATTATTCAAAAATACTTTCGTGTATTTTATTCGTGATAATTTTGAAACGAAATGCCGGATGATAATTTCGATTTCTGAGAAGAGAATTATCTTGAGTTGAGCTGTGACTTTGGTGCCAAATCTATAAGGAACCGAGTATATATATATATATATAACTTACATTTTGTGTGTAAAGAGGGTTAATTTTCATTTCTTGGTCGATTACGAAGGTATATCATTAAAAATAATTAACCATAAAGTATGCGAAAACACTCTTACTAATATTTCTATAGTAATTTATCTGAAAAAAATGCTTCAAAAATCTTCTTTTACCAACCCTTAATGTTATGGTTTCGGAGTAGACCTTTCTTGAACACTTCTCTGTCTGTAGCCAACTTCTTGACTTCACCTAGAGTCATTCCTCTCTTCATTACTTTATGCAATATGAGGTCCTCCTACTTATTCCTCGGGTTTCTGCATGGTCGTTTTATCTCAGCATTTGATTCAGACAGATTTGAAATGGAAAGGGGAGTAAATCCAGAGGACAAGAAGCTTACACTCATGTTGGATGGAATCTATATATATCTTGGGTAGTAGTTGTGTAACAGGATCCTTTCTAAATTTTTAATATACATTGTTTTCATATTTTTAAAATAAGAATATAAAGAAATTAAGTAGTTAGTGGTTCGCATTTATATAATCTACAAATATTCTGAATTGAAGTCATCTAGAATTGAATAATTGCCAACTTGCTACTTGAGTTTATGGCGTTCTTGGAAGGACAAGTGGCTGTATGGAACCGAGTGGAATGAACCTAATAACAAAAAATGCCGAAACCAATCTTCATCTTTCTTCAGGTTCTTCCTCCAAGATCACCCGTCGATCGTTAATGGCATCAGGTACGAAGAGTTCTTTTTTATCAGACCCCATCATGAAAAGGTAAGTTCTCAAGATGTCGATGGAGATTGAGTGATGTCTGTTTTATGAGATAAAGGTTATGTAATAACGCCCACTCGATTCTATGTAATAATATTGTTCCAGTAATCACCAAGAAGATTTGAATGATGAACTTTTTTAATACTTACTTATAAATCGTTTATTTCCAAAAAATC
>NW_027109339.1:135090-136785 GCF_000696795.3 Halyomorpha halys
AATAAACTTTTTCAAAGACATTAAGAAAGTTTTGATAAGATTTTTAGACAGGTCAGTTTTATCAACACCTCAGCTACCAATAACAAACTGCGCATTTTAAAACAATAAATAAGAGATTTATACAATTTAGAAAAAAAAAACACAAAAGAGTAGAAAATTAGGATCACTTTTGGAAAAAAAAATATAAGGATTTATTTCTCACTTTACTCTTAACAATTAATAGCCAAGATTAAAATAGAAACATGAAAATTAGGAAATTTTCTGGAAATAGATTTGGACCGGTTTTTGAAATAAACTTATTTAGTGAGATTTGGTTATTTAGACTCAGAGGACCTAAAACGTCGATTTCCGTTGTACACTCAGATTCGAAATATTGAACGTTACCCTTACTAAACATTTCATATATATGTAGGTGAAAGTAAAAATTTTAATTAATGAACTGTTATTACTGATTTTTATCATAAAAATAAAACTTTGTCTTGTAATAAAAAATTGTTATTTCTCACATTACAGATATTATTTTATTGTAGGAAACTGGGAATTTCAATAACAATTAATTTGAACCAAAAATAAATATTGAACATTATATCTAGTTTGAAGTTGAAGAAAAAAATAACTTCTGGTTTATTATTATTAACTTCATATCTGCCTTTATTGATCGCTACTCGGACTATCTTTCAACAATCTACTTCATGTGGTCATCTATTTCCTGCCAGTATTATTAATTTCATTTATGTAAAGTAATTACTGCACTTATTAATTACTGACAATTAGGAATAACTTTACATCAAATAGTAACTTACTGATCAGGAACTCAAATTCATTAGCAATAGCTAATTACCTAATTATCAGTAAAACATTTTATCTTGTAATGTTGGAAGTAATGAGCCTGTAAGTGTTACATGGTCACAATTAACCATGGGAATAATTTTTTGTGAAAAGTAACTTACTTTAATTATGGTTGAACACTTTATTGAAGATATTAGTTCCGTTGACCATTGTGGATCTTCTTACAACCATATTATGAACAATGATATAAAATAAAGTGATCAATAAAAAAGTGGCCATAATTATTATTTTTTTCGTAATTAGAGCGGGGATGACTTGACAAAATGGCACGGGGTACCGGTTTACCAGCATTTCTCTGGTCGTCCCTGACATTTCCTTTAGAGGATACAAATTAACCTTAAAGCAGAGACGCAACTGTATCATCCCATTTACTGTTAGGAAGGTTAGCTTTGAAAAAAATGATGGCGTAAAAATTTTAAAATAGAATTCCGGGTCATGGTTTTCCTTACAGTTGAATCAAGAACACCTTAAGTAATCTTTTGAGGATAAGTAATATTCTCATTCCTTGCAGTGCTGTCTTTATACTAAGGGTCTAGGGCCTCACGATTCAGGGGGAACTCCTGCGCTCGATTGAGAATCAAGAAGTAAAATTACATCAAGATAGACTGAACAATTTATCACTGATACGCATGGGAAGGATAACCACTTAAAGAATTAGTCTTTGAAGAAATAATTCTTAATTTAGTTAATAAAAGTTTATAATTTGTTTTCCTATTTTTTGTTGCATTTAAAGTATTAAATAAAGTAATATCATGATTAATTTACAATCTTAACATTTTCTTGAGACGGGTAAATTTTTTTAAAATAAATAATTTAAATTCTATCCATTATAGTCTCAAAACCTTT
>NW_027109339.1:137615-139809 GCF_000696795.3 Halyomorpha halys
TTTTTTCCTTCCGATTTTTTTTTCCTTTTTGTTTTTCAAATCATTATTGTGTTGATAAATTCTGTCACCCAATAATTGCTTTGTCTCACCTATATATATAGCTGGACAATTTAGACAGGGAATTTTATATATTAATCCCGATTGATTTCTTGTATCAATTTTGGCCTTTAATAAATTATAATAATTTTTGATTTTATTGTTGGGTCTATGACTCAGGGAGTACTCATCAACATCGTAATCCTTAAATGATTTTTTAATATCTTCAGATAGTCCTTTAATATAATTGAATCCATAAAATTTTTTATTTTTTACTTTATTATTTACTATTTCGTTTCCTGTTTTATTTTTTATAGTTTTAAGGTTAATTTCCCAAATCTTGTAAATTAATTTTTTTGGGTAAACATTTTCTAGGAACATATTAATTATCTTATTTTTAATTATATATAACATACTATCATCAGTTACTTTAATAGCTTTTTTAATATAATTATTTATTACATTATATTTCATGTATACCTATTAAAGTAATAAGTTATAGTTATGAACTTAGTAATAACTATTATATATTTATTTATTTCCACCTTCCTCTACATTTTGAGCAGTGCACGTGGGCAGTAGCAGTACGCATGTATCCGTAGCATCAAATTACTACTGCTAATAAATCAATTTACAATTTTTACTATTTTCGGACGTTAGGTTCAGTCTTCTGTGCCTCTTCCAGGGGCTGGTCTTCTTCTTTGACGAAGATTGATGTGGGCTGGGCCAACAATTTTTTTTCCAACCGTATACAAATTCTTTGTAATATGGGCGTTTTCTCCGGTTACTAGCTGAAGGAAATGTGAAGGCATGGAGTTCGGGGTCCCTCAGCAATCTGAGTTCATCAGTTCATCACCAGTCGGTGATTATGTGCTCAGTAGTCTCCGGAACACAAAAACTAGGGTTCAGGAGGACCATATTCATCCCGTGGCTATTAACTATTTTATAGTTTATTTCTGTTGATCAGAAAATAAGTTTTCTAATTTGGAGGCTTCTTTATATTAAATAGCCATGAATCTCCACCTGGTTAAATATATCCCTCATTCCATGCATATAATTTTACTTCCATACACAAAATGACTTTGTCTGTCATAGATTTTTAAGAAAGGCAAATGTAATTCCCAAATATTTCTTATTTATAAGGATCTTTACTATAGTTTTGCTACCTTCATTTTGTTTTAGCAACTATTTATTAAGCGAAACTATTTTGAATATAAATTGATGAGAGAACCTTCTTTAACCAAGCGGGGGCCCTCGGTAATGTGATATCTATGTAGTGACTCTCGAGATTAAAGAATTGACCCTTCAAATAATTTTCTGAACAACTCTGTTCTAAGACAAACAAACCTATCTTACAATTCCATACTGGCAATACAAGATGTTTTAGTCTGCCAATATATGTACATTCATTTTTCATTTGTATATATTTAATAGTTTGTTATTATTTTTTCTAGGTCAGAAAAAAATATATATTAAGAAAAATAAGCAAGATAAAGTCTTTATTTCATTTAGTATTTAAAAAGTTTGTAATAAAAATTAAAATTCACGGATAAAGAGAGTTATCGATTATAAGACGAATACTTCTTTGAAGAATTTAATTTAATTTTGGAAGAGGTAAAAATTAATAATATTTAATTTTTAAGATTGAAGTATACGATTTCTATCTAACTGGAAGTTAACTGTTTTATTAACTTAGTCTTGGAATTATTCAAAGAATGATCTGAAAACCTGAAAATTCAGAGAATTCATTCAAATGATATCGTAGACGCCCTAGTTTCACTCTAGATTTTATAAAACTGCAATTCATCAATGAAACGATTACACGTTTTTTCGATTAAATAATTTCCTGTTTGAATCGATTAGCTGGTCTACAAGAGGGTGACTATGAACTCCCAACCTTTGTTGGCCACTTCTTCCTCGTCATTCTTCGCACTTTGTCCGAACTCATTTTGCTCTGTATCGAATGACAATCCGATTTGAAGATAATGTATCGTCCTTGTCACCCGGCCATTAAATGGAAGGAGAGCACCCTGTCAGGAATTATTGATGGCTTTCAGTGTTTTATTTAATCAGTTTTTTCCCTTTATTATTTTTTTACTTTAGCGACTTTAAGAATTATACCTTAATAATATGATGTAACAAAAAATGGCAGTGTATA
>NW_027109339.1:139994-141160 GCF_000696795.3 Halyomorpha halys
TTTTTTGTGCAGAATAACAACAGATTGTTAATTGTATTGAATGAAATTAAACGTATAAAAAAACAAAAAACACATCCAATGAAGTAGGCTAGCAATTCATCCAAGAAAAATCAAATCAGATTCATTATAACGTTTTTTTAAAAATCCTATGAATTTTTATGCTGCTTAAAAATTAGAAATGTTTGAACTTGATTTTTGAGATTATTTATTTTCTGCTGATGCGAAAATAATAATTCTTCTCCAGCGTTCACGAAAAAATACAAAACTTGCAATTTTTCTAAGCTTTCTTAATTTTGGTATAATTGTAAATTCGTATTTTAAGAATTTAAAAGCGGTTAAAACGAATTTTACTTCATCTTTTGAAAAAAAAATTATTGAAAAACAAATTAATCGGTATATGATAACAATTAAAAACGTGCATAGTAATGGCGGTTTATAAAAAATGTTTAAAATTATATAATTTTTTTTCCCTAGCACCTTGGATAGAACGGTAAGAACCCTTGGACAGATGTATGATATTTTTCGATCTAATATTCCAAAAAAAAAAAAAAATGCTTGTAAATCGATGATTACACGTCTCTGGCCTACCCTTTCTGTTAATCAAAATATCATTTCATTTCAGTACTTCCCTGGGATAGCTTCGTCCTGTTTCTTCTCCGACATTTCACATATTGGTTGTTTTTAATCTGTTATGTAACGAAATAAGGTTAGATCTTCCGGAATGTGACACTGGGTGTGGTTTCCTTGAAAGCCTTTTGAATGTCATGAAGATATTGTAATCCTCATATTATATATTTTTTAGATTCGGTTTCTGCATTTCGTCTTTCAGAAATTTTCACACCACTTACACTATTATGTATTATCATACAAATTTAAAGAAAAATTAGAAAAAAAGAGTTAATAATAATTTTTCTTAATTTATAATATTGATTTTATTATTGTTATAATCATTTACACACAGAAAAAAAAATTAATTACATAATTGAGATGTTGAAAAAGTAAGGTGCTAAAATTTCTGAAAAGTATTTTTCACAAATACCATGGTTTGTCCTATGGAAATAGAAGTATGCAGTAGTTTACTGAAACAGTTCAAATACGTTTTTTCAGAAAATAAAAGGATTATTGTGTTGATTATTTAATACAAATTTTGTGAGCGTAAAGGCTAA
>NW_027109339.1:141453-146321 GCF_000696795.3 Halyomorpha halys
AATTAATATAATCGTAAAATTCCTTTTTAAAAACTACAGGATACATAAATTATATAAGATAATTTTATTTTCAATATTGGAAAAATTTTATTAAAACTGAATTTAAAGCAATTTTGAAATTATGTTGTTCATATATAAATATAAATATATAAATGCGAATTTTATTGGTTATCAGTGAACTATTAGATTTATTGATCAAATATTCCTGTTTCTCAAAATAAATGAAGGTGGAGTTCTTTACATGTTTAATTTATTTAGGAGTTCGGCATAGGTTACGTTTAAATGTGTTGTGTCTGTTTAATAATTTATTTCATAATTTTGATTTTCTGCAATAGTTAACGCTTCTAAAAGTTTTCTCATAAAACTATCCTTTTCTTTATATAATGTTTTAATATCCTGAAAATTAAACTTATTATATATAATATAATATATAACTTATCCTGAAATTTAAACTTATGCCGCTTTGGATTATTTTTATTTTTACAGTCATAAGGTGATAGATTCTGCCCTTTTATGTACATATATCCTAGTATCCTCTCTCGTCTTCCCCCACTTCGACTACGGTTCCTTGGTCTATGGAGGACTATCTGCAGGACTAGAGTTGAGACTGAAGAGACTCATGAATTGCTTTGTAAGATTTATCTTTGGGTTCCCAAGGCGCTCTCAAATCTTGTATACCACGTTGAAGTGGCTCTATCCAACCTTTCCTGGTGTTTTATTATTCCAAGTTCTTATAATCAAAAAACCTACCTATACCCTTGATCTTCTTACCCTTCCTTCATCCATCCACTCATTAAACACCAGATCCCAACCGATTGATTTATATATGCCCTCCTATGCCGCCTTCTTTAGCAAATCCTTCGTCATACGTGCAACCTCCTTCTGGAATTCTCTTCCCACCTCCATTCGCCAGTTCCATTCTTTCCTTTAAACAGCAACTATTCCTCCACTTATTGAATAACCAAACTCCGCATCATTGTAATAAAATAAATATACATATATTGATTAACATTATAAACAGTAGTTCAGCCAATATCCCAATGTAATTTCATTCTACTATCTGAAAACTTGTAAATGCTTGCCAGACCAAAATCTTAATATATGAACCATGTATTCTTAGGGGACATATGTCCCAGGATAAAATTATTTTTTTCATTTCATTTCATATATGTATATAAATATACCAGGAAGTAAAAATTAACCAAATTGATCCCTACTTACTTTTACAGTATTTTCCGATTTGAACGTAGCGAAACGGTTTCTAAATAGTTCGAAATAAGCTCTCATGTCTGAAGTTGGGAACGAAGTCTCTGACATTAAGCTGCGAGCTTTCGAAAGAATGAAAGGAAGAAGATCTCCTAAATAAGCGATCTGTTCTCTATGCAGCTATTCAACCGTTGCCCCTTCGAATCGCGAGGCGTTTTTAAATGTTATGAAACTGAGATTACCCTCCAGTTGAATTGTGAGTGTTCCCTGACCTCTAAGGTCAGCCTATGTTGCTATTATCCTGCTTGCTATAAAGACAGGTCGTGGAAAAATAAGGTTTTAAAATAATAAGCGAGACCCTGTAACCTTAAGAGTTGTAAATAGCTTGTCCATTTGGAAATGAAAAGAACAACCTATTTTTATTCTTTTCTTTACCACTAACAAGAGATTCATTCGTCATTATGAATCTTCTTGACCTGCTAAATATGCCAAGGATCATTTTCTTCCCTAGTGGTCTTCCGTTTGTGATTATAGCTCTTGAGCTAAATTAGTTCACTTCCTGTTTAAAAACGCTGTATATTATTACACAATAGTTTATAAATTTAATTAATTAATGTATAATTATTAGTTATATAACCTTCTTTATTAAAACATATTACATGTCTAACGTTTCGGCCGATTCGGCCATCATCTAGGACAATCTTAATTATAGTATCACAGCCTCACATTGATTTATAAAACTTTGCAGACATTCATTCCCAAGTAAATTTAACACAGTTGAAATAAACCTGTATTTGTCAGTATAACATTTAATAATAATTTTCATTTCTTACAATTTTTGTATTTTTACTATCATTAACTTATATATAATAGTTTTGTGATAAATTAGTGATCCATAACATAGAAAATTTGTGAAGGATAGAAATCATTATTAAATGTAATATTACAAATACAAGTTTATTTTGACTGTGTTAAATGGACTAGAGCATAATGGCCTTTTCCTTAATATTATTAAATAATATATGGAGAAGATGGTCGCGGGGTGCAGTCAACAAAAATAAAAACACAAATAAACAAAACATTTTTTATTCGTGCTGACGTTTCTGTCAAATTCCATGGTTATTAATCAACCATTTTATATTTTCAATTCATTGTTATGCATATTACCAAATTTCTTAGTCTATTATTTATTTTTATTTTTATATTACTTTGAATGATGGTTGTTATCTCTTTTTGTTTAATAGCCCTGATGAAGTCCTGGAAATTAGGTCGAAACGTCGGCACGAATAATTTTTTTTTTTGCAGAGCGCACTCCCCCCGATCATCTTCTCCACGTATTAATATAACTATCTACACCTCAATAAATAATATAGTCTCGAACGAGATAAAAAAAATATATATTAATAATTTATTATTATTTCACTTTTTTTACCTTTTCCAACTATAGTTAGGTCTCAATTTTTATTTTCATTTACATATATATCAAAACACAAAAACGGGAAATACTGCAATTGTTTAAAATTTTGATATCGGATTTTCCCTTGAGTCCAAATAACTAAGTCTCGCATAATGGTCAGCGTGTATGTGAAAATTCTTGGCTCAAAAACGAAAAGTCGTACGAAACTGAAATTACGCATTTAAGGTAGTGATTTAATAATGTAAAAATAAATTATCTGCAATATTAGCTTGGTATGATTCTCATTGAAGTAGTTTAACATGGTTTGAATGTCGATTTTCAGAAAATCTACCTTTCACTTGAAATAATAAACCATTTCGTATTGTCAATAGTAATAAAAAAATATATAAATATGAGCTGTGAATGTATTCGATAATTAATTAAAGGAGAATTAGACTACAGTAGATTTTAAAGAGACTGGAAAACCAGGAAAATTCGAGATCTCTCTCGATGTTTGTCATAGATGGCTTTGTTTTCTTGTGTTTATTTATACTAATTAGTTTCTTGGTGTAATATTACTGTTTATTTAGTTTTTGAACATCGCATTGATTTAAAAAAAATCTAAAGTCGTTTACGATTTACGAATCATCCCAACGTTTTGATGGCCTGTTTTTCAGTCTGTAATTTGAATGTGCGTACGGACGAGTTCTCCCCTTAAATTTAGCATGTGTCCTTAATAAATGGTTATTAGGTTAAGTGGCAGGAATCTCTTCGGTCCATAGCAATTTCTTTAATGAATCTCGAGCAAGTTTAGCCGTCACGTAATATGGCAATCATTAGAAATGCCTGCTTTACTTACAAATGTTGTGCAATGCGGAAACCGATGCAGTTGGCTTCTGCCTGATCTCTTGTTGGAAACTACTGTTTGTTGAGCATGATAGTTTGTATTAACTCATGTTCTTTAGAGCCTGCATCGCAACATATAAATATTGTTTTAATACGATTTTGAAGTATAGGGTTACGAAATAATTCAGGTAGAGAACTAATTAAGGTATTTATATTAGGACCCAAATGAAAGTTTGTTAAATGCACCATAAAGTTATTTATAATGGAGTAATGACTTTCTTGATATTTTACAAAATAAATTCACAAAATGTTGGTTTCTCATTGCTTGGGAAAAATTATTGGTGTTGAATCAGTATCTAGGAAAATATTGAGCATACAGTTTAGAGACATTAGAAGCTCATATCTTACAGTTATTATTTTCCTAAGAATATTACTTTTTTCATAATATTTGCTAAAATAAAGAAACAAAATGATTTTTTTCTGAGTTTTGGAAGAAAATATTGTTCTTGGAAAAACATTATCAATTAAACTGTTAAACATAAAAAACTCTTTTAGGAAAAATAATGATATTTCAGCCTTTGTTATTGGTTCTAAGCCTAAAAATATTCAGTGTATATTTTGAAAAAATATGGCATGTTTGAACTACGGAACCTCAGGGAGTGATAAACATTTTACTATTATGTTTTCTAAAAAATTTTAAATAAGAATTTGGTGACAAAAATTTTACTTCAAATTTTCACTTACTTCTAGGTAAATTTTCACCTTTTTTAAAAACTAGATTCTATTTAGTGATGGAAATGTTTCAGTTAATTTTTCAGTTACCCCCCTCCCCCCAAAAAAATTAATTATTTATAACTCTGATTGTCTGCTGTTTATTCCCCCTCTTACCTGGCATTTCTGCCATATGCAATTCGGGGTTCGTCAGCAGTGGAGTAGTGCAATGGCCTTGAGCATGCCACTGCTGTCTACATATAACTTAAATTTATTTACAATATATATAAACTTTTTTGTAAACCACTTAATTTTCAGCTGATTATTGCCATTGTTTTTGTATCTGGTATCTTCTGAACTTTAATGAGGTTTTCTTTTATTACCAGTTAAGCCTACATGGCCTTACTTGTTATTTTATCATTTTGTTAGTTTTTTTAATAGTTGATAATCGGTGGGTGGGAGGGTGTAGTCTCGTTCAAGGCACACCTCTAACTATGTACAATGCGACAAAATACTTTCATAATTAATAATAATATTAATAATGGAAAGAGAATAATGATAATAATATAATTGAATTATTATGGTTGGATGTCCTGCAGCAGCTTAAACTACAGGTTGGATTGCATACGTTGTACGTTACTGCTCCTATAACTGCTGGTAACGGAGTGGAATTTTGTAAACCGTTTTGTTAAAAGTTCGCGATGATTTT
>NW_027109339.1:146926-147613 GCF_000696795.3 Halyomorpha halys
AAAAACGGCCAAAAAATTAAATGAAATTCATATAGACCCAACTTCTTTAGAGCGAATATTTTGTTTTCCAACAATTTAATCTCTTCTCTATCAAATATATTCTATAACTTAAATATTTTACGCTTATTGGTTAAAGAAAATAAAGTTAGCAGAAATTGTTAACACGGGAAACATAGGTATAACCTATAGGTTTAACTTGGTCGAAGCTTGAAGCCGCCTAACATGATGTTGACTAATAAGTGCTGGTCATAAATAACCATAAGGTTGGAATCCGTTACGAGCGGAAATTAGTAAACAAGTTAAGCCATCTGAGGTGAAAGTGCATATTCGTCTCTTATGGTAATTCATGAAACATTATTTTCTATGTTAGAGTATTTGGGCGAAAGTTTAAGAATGGATCTTGTTTAATACACTGTCTGAAACACGTAATGGACTTTGGTACTTTGTATGTTATTGGAATGGATATTGGAGTACTTTGTATGCACATTGTTTGTATCTATTTACATGATTTGACTTCTCCTTTTCTTCTAAGCTTTATGTTCTTATAGATTATATAGAGAAAAGTTTCTCGTAGTTGGTAAAATTCCATCCAAGAGTTTATATTTTTTTTAAGGATCTTTTATATGAGAGGGATTAATATATCAGTTATAGACGAACTTTACTTGCAAATTTTGTATGTGCTACTTA
>NW_027109339.1:147663-148114 GCF_000696795.3 Halyomorpha halys
CGTTACTGCTCCTATAACTGCTGGTAACGGAGTGGAATTTTGTAAACCGTTTTGTTAAAAGTTCGCGATGATTTTTCTTATAAACCAGGGAGGGGGGGGGTAGTACTAAAATTCTAAGGAACTTGATTTGAAATGATTATACTAAGGTTAAATCTTTAGATTTACTTTTCCGTTCGTATCTAAATATATCTACTCCGACCTTCCATGTTTTCGTCCCACGGATGATGTCATCTGCCCACAACTTGGCGATTATCCCGAGTAAAATGCTCTGATGTTTTAAATAATAATAAAAGTTTTTTTTTTCTGTTTCAGCTGTACAATTTTTTTAAAAACATTTATGAGGCCTTAGCCTAAGTGACTACTATTTTAAGCGCTGGCAGTAGAAAATTGAGCTCTGATTTTACATTGTTATAATTACCTTCAATTAATATGTAAATTATCCAAGCATATT
>NW_027109339.1:150459-151002 GCF_000696795.3 Halyomorpha halys
CATTTTTACAACTTTTCTTCAAAAAGTAAGGCTCTGGATAAAAAATCGGAACAAGCATTGTCATAACATCTTTATATGGAGATATAAAATCTATTATTTTACACCACGTTTCGGTTTTTATACAGGATGTTGAAGATTTTATTGCCATCTCCCTTCATTAAGTTTTGAAATTTCGAAATTGGTACTTGTCAGGTCTTAATTATGTTATTTTTTGGCAGTAACGTCAACTTTGTCAAATTAATTTCAAATATTAAAGCGATTCATTATTCAAATCGTTTTAATGACATAATTTGTGAAAAATGTCAAAACTATTCATCAAAAGCTTCTTTGTAAGGTATTTGATGATTTGAACATGAAGAACAAAATTTAGTGAAATGAAAACTAGACCTGTCTTTTCTAATAAGAGTATATCCTTTTTAGTGATAATCGTAGTTTTAGTACAATAGGCAATAATGAAAATTTTTATAATTTTCACAAAATTTAGTTGTAGGAGCTCTAATTTGTCCACTGAGCAAGTTTTTTTGCATCAAAACTAAATGCGGG
>NW_027109339.1:151472-160685 GCF_000696795.3 Halyomorpha halys
TCCAACGCGAATGCTTTCAATTCGAATATAAATAGTCTTACGCCACTTTCGGGTTTATTAATGAAATCGTTTCTACAACTTTAAACAGAGAGAATCCAAATCGTTTTAATGACATAATTTGTGAAAATGGTCAAAACTATTCGTCAAAAACTTCTTTGATATTGGATGATTTGAACATGAAGAACAAAATTAAGTGAAATGAAAACTGGAACCTGTCCTTTCTAGTAATAGTATATCCTTTTTAGTGATAATCCTAGTTTTAGGAAAATAGGTAATAATGAAAATTTTTATAATTTTCACAAAATTTAGTTGTAGGAGCTCTAATTTGTCCACTGAGCAAGTTTTTTTTGCATCAAAACTAAATGCGGGAATCAATTTTAAAATTAGGGTTTTTGCAGCGACAATTGTACTCTAAGTGACGGTTATGAAGGAAAAAAATCATTAATCATTGTTTAATTTCAAATAAATATTTTTAGCAATGTTGTGATATAGGCCAATAGTAATATTGCATGTAATATAAATAATATTCTAGATACTAATGTTTTTTTTTGTAATAATATAACCAATATATAGCGTAGTAATGATAAAATACAATAATAGTAGTATAAGATTTTAGTAGGTGTAATAATATTTTAGGATTTTTTTATTCAGTCTTAATCACACGTGAGTTCACCATGAACTCAACTGTACCTAAATGTAAAATCAACGTCTATTTTCTTGGTAATATCACATTCTAAAATATATTAATAAATATCTGGACTAATTTTAATTTGCATTTTTACAACTTTTCTTCAAAAAGTAAGGCTCTGGATAAAAAATCGGAACAAGCATTGTCATAACATCTTTATATGGAGATATAAAATCTATTGAATCGGAAAATTTCGGCAAATTAAATTATACATATGGTAAAGTTTATACTATTAAAAACTTGTGGAGAAGTTTGAAGAACTTTTTTATCAGTGTTCCATCAATATTGTGAACTTAAAAATAAAGGTTAGACGTAGTAAAGACTGATTAAGAATAATACTAAAGATTTTAAAATGCTAAAAAAATAGTAAGAATGAAATTAAAATTTGTTGGTTGCCATTTTTGAGAAGCGATCCATTTAAGTCATTTAAAAAAAAAGACAATGAACAAAGATGCACAAAATCCAAACATTGGATTTACTAGCGTAACGGGAAAGACTAAAAAATTTTGCTCAGTTACTTAAAAAAGACCATTCAGAAACCCATGGTACAAGGACTTAATACTTAATTTATTAAATTATATTCCACCTGTACACATTTAATAATTAATAAAAAACATATTAATTTTAACGTAAAAATTATTTTCTATGTTTTTTTTTTGTTTAGAAATTTCTACAGTATATTTGTCACCCATATATTTTTAAATTTTATCCAACGCGAATCCTTTCAATTCGAATATAAATAGTCTTACGCCACTTTCGGGTTTATTAATGAAATAGTTTCTACAACTTTAAACAGAGAGAATTAATCTTATTATCATTGTGGAGGGAACTATAGAACAGAACTACAACTGCATTTGCTGATGAAAATAAGAACATATCTTGTCGTTTTTTTATACAATTCCAGACTCTAGAATAGTATATCAATATAACTAGAGGATTTAAAATTAGATATGAATATAGTAAATATTCTTATTTATAATTTTTTTTCCATTTTATATATAACTTTGAGTCTTTTAGTAAATATTGGAACACTAGACGAACTTATATTTTAGCTTTTTTCGAATCTCAGGTTTATTCTTGCTCGCATGACTGCTGTAGCGGTCTGTGATACTATTACTTAAGAGATGTGAGACATGGAGAGAGCTGTTAGTAGGAAGAAAACAAGAAATAAAAACAGCTAATATAATGACGAGGATACTTCCTCTCCATTGCCCAGATAGACACATAATCTAGATATCCTTGTCCAACTGGTCTACCGTTATTAGTAATTATCATCTATCTCCGTGACGTTCATACTTATTTCTACCGCTAACGACGTCGTTTGGTAACTTATTTCCGAAGATGCATTTTGGAGGAAATTGGTTTCTTAAAAAACAAACGATAATACTTATAATTGATAATTTCTTAGAAGAAAAATGTTAATTAATTTGCGGAATCATTTTTTAAAAATAATAATTTCAAAGTCAATATGTAGTTATTAACTTTACCAATAGAGAGAAATCTAACCATTTCAATTACCTATTTGCTAATAAATCATTGTCTTATTGTCGCACCAGCCTTATTTATATTGTACTAACATGTCCTGACTTGTTACTTTCACTACTATATATATGGAATTTATTGTAATGGAAAGTATTGCGATCGTGTTCGGAATGGAACATGGAACGTGTGTTGCGATGGAATTCGAGTTTTCAACGGAAATATATTTTGAGGTCATATGAGCCCACATAGCCTAGTCTCGTAAAATGGTCCGTGTGCCCGTGAATTAAACAGCCTAGCTCAAAACTAAAAATCGAGTGTGTGTATATTTGAAAAAAACAAACAATGCTCATTGTTAGCAATAATAAACAATTGATAAATAAAAACTATTAAATTTTTTTATAAATAACTGAAGGAGTAAAAATATATACATCATTCAATTCAAATAGTATACACCGAAGCCGCCCGATCCTTCCCGATTGCATTACGATTTCAATATCTTTTGATAAACTGTTGTATTATTGACAACAAAATTTATTTATAATTTTAACACTTCCTTGAGACTGGTTAATATTGTTTAAATAAATAAGATTGTATCCACTTTAGTCTCGAAACATTTTTATTTTATTTAAGTCCAACGTTTCATTTATCTCAGATTATGTCTAATTATGTAATTAGACATTATTTAATTATATATTATTAACAAAAATATGTTATTCCCTAATGTTTTAGTGACTCATAGGGTAATTTGTTGGATTGACCTAGGCAGAATAGCCTGTTTTTTAAAAAATGATTTAGTTCTAAAATTGTATTAAGGTAGAATAAATTATAGATAATATTGTTATTTGTTTGTAATTGATGAAGATCATATGTGTAATAAAAGCTGTTTGTACTAGATTGTCCTTGAGGATGGCCGAATAGGCCGAAACGTCGGAATTATAACTAGAATAAAAATGTTTTGAGACTAAAATGGATACAATTTTATTTATTTAAACAACAAAATATGTTATTTATTTCCACCTCGATGAACTCTGAAATACGAATCTGTATGGAAACAGAAAAATATAATTTTTTTCTCATATTGAGGGCGCACGTGGAGTCGTAAGTTATAGCCTCGAAGTTTTAAAAAAAATATATTATTCTGACGAGATTTTGCATGTGGATGCAAAAGAATAATTTTTAAAAAACACACAAATAAAAAAGGGCTCTGTAACAATCATTACAATGAATAGTAAAACTATTTTATATGAGGAGAACTATTTACTCGTTATGGCATTTTTGATGGTGTGCTTATGACCACGCAATTATCATTTTTTTGTGAAAATGAAAAATCCCCTTGTGTCATCATACGTGACCACTGTGTCACTAAGGAGACATTTTTGACCGTTTTGATAATGGATAATTATGATTTGAGTGTCATTTATTAACAAAAAATAAAATAAAGTATGATTCATGCCTAGTTGTTTAATTACTTTGTTTTATTAGTTTATTTGAATTTTATATATGTAGATAAATTTAAAGAATTTTTCAATACGTAGCCAATCTAAGTGACAATTTTTCATAAATATATGGTTTTTTCTACCTGACTGTGCCTGAACGAAATTTAAGCTTCAGTAATGACAGAAGTACATAATTATCAATAATTATATACTATCAATAATTATATATTAACTAATATTAGATTTGTTCCAACGATAAATCCTGAACTTGATAGTACCTAAAATAGGATTTGCTTCAGAAAACTGATCATTTTCAAGCAACAATTGGTTCAGAATCAAACTCAGAGTTCTTACTTACACCAAGGTATAGTTTTGACCGCCAGGGACGGTTCTGAACTTGACATTGGTGCTGTTCGAGCTCGAAAACTGTAATCTTAAAGCGTTTGTTGCAAGAGATCATTTGAGAGTTTGTATCTCCTCCTCACTTACAAACGATTCCAAAACAAGTATTGTATTGTTCCGATCAGGATTTAGTCTTGCCTAATCTTGAGTGACACAATCTGTTTTACTGTGTGCGCTTGTTTCTGTTAGACTTGCACATAATTGTGCAAACTCACTCGCGTTTCGAAAGGTTTTCTAAGTCTCAAAACGGAATGGTACTTCCTTTGTTCTTTGTGCGTTGTTAAGGTCGTCCTCTTTTCTGCCGAAGCCGGGTCACGTACCCCACAAGGTACCGGTATTTCGTGACTTCCAAGTACGTGATGCACTCGGTCGTCTTTGTTCATCCTAACCGTGAAAGGCTAAGGAAGCACCGTTTTGTTAGATCTTTTACATAACGCCATTGACACATAAACGATTTGATGTGTTCGGTGCCCCTTTAACTTTGTAAGGTCATGGACGGCACTTTTCTTTTCAATAAGCAACGGTAAAGGTGATCGGTGAAAGGTCTATCTCTGTATAAACTTGATAAGCTATCATTTTTCAAGGATGGTTATCTAGAATTATCTTTATGTTGATACATCTACTATGAACTGTATTGATCAATTAATATATCCTAATGTAATTGCTTTGTAAGGTTTATTTTTCGGTTTCCCAGAAGCACGTATATCTCTGGCTAATATAGTGAGGGTAGCTTTATCTTTTTTATCGACATTATTTTAATGGTTCTTTCCTATTCCAATCCGTAAGAAATAAAACCATCTTATATCACTGTAACCTTCGTTATCTATAGTTCCTCTACCAACTTCTTGAATACCAGGGTAAAACTATTCAATATTTTAAATTTAATAATCCTTTAACTGGAAGAGTCTTATGGAATTAAAATGGATTTAGTGAATGACACAATTCTCCTATAATGTATGACCATTAGCAAGTTTTACTCAATAAATGACATTAATATTATAATATATTAGCAAGTATGACAAATAGGAGAAAATTATAGGTCATATATAGGTTTTTTGTTATCAACAGCCTGAAGATAGGGGAAATCTCCCGAAACGTTGCTGATGATATGAAATAAACTATTGTATTTTAATAAGGAAGAAATTGTGTCATTCACTAAATCCATTTTTATTCAATATTTATATTCCATTAAAAGGGACTGCTTTCTTTGCCAGATCTTTTCTTATCCTTTCCTCCTGCTTTTGGAATTCCTTACCCATTTCCATCAGTAATACATTTTCCCTGACTGCATTTAAACATCATCTATTTCTCCACCTGATTTAATCTCAATTAGTCGATGAAATAAAAAATGTATATGCAAACAATATGACTATTCGAAATACATCTACTTTATTTATCTATGCTGTGTGAAATCATTAGTAGTCATTTTTGCTCTTATATGACTTGTTTCCTGAAAAAAGGTTTTTTTTTTTGTTCATTTTTTTAAATTATTGTTTATTCAAAATATGATTTTGAAATGATTAGTTAGAATTCTGTTTCCAACTTAGTATGTTATTTCACTGGTCCGGAAGTAACATGTAATATCGCAACTGCAACTTTTGTGAAATTGACTTTGTTGTGTTGGCTGCCTCAAAACTGCATTTAATAGATGTTAGCAATTCGACATAATTGTATTGAAAAATTCTCCTGGGGGGGGGAATTTTTAAAGCAGAAGTACCTCGCATTTTTATTATTTTATAAATTATATAAAATTATTATAACGCCATAAAATAGATTTTAAAAAATTTTATAATTTGTTTTTACTTTATTGCAATATGTAATTGAAATATTACTATTACCATTAACACTATTTACTTTGAAAATGACATTATTCAAAATTCTATCTCTAATATTTTCTAAAATGCAAGAAGCCCCCAAGTTATAAACTCGTAACTTATTTCATGCAAGTATTTTTTTTTTTTTACATCTAATTCTATAAATAATGGATATCGTTACCTTAATTCTACAATCTCCGGACTACATCTTTATCAAAAGTAAAGTTGTGAATATTCAAGTTTGATGCATTTATTATGTGTTATTTAAAAAGAAAATAATAATATAATATATGGCCAAGTTGAAAAGTTAAAAACAATCAGTTCTGCTTGTATTATTATAAAAAAATAAAAAAAGTAATTGGAATAAGGAACAACCTGAGGAGTTGGTTAATGACCACATAACTTCACTTGATCATTACTTTATAGCAGAGATGGGAAAAAAATAGCTATAGTTGAAACTAATAGCTAAAATTGCTATGGATAATCATGAATCATGATCATGAATGAACCTTAATCATGAATGAACAATTGATAAATAAATATTGTATCCATGGCAATATTTGCTATTATTTTCAACTACAGCTGATCTTTGCCCAACTTTGCTTTATGGTACTCATTCGACGCATAATTTAATGGTCACCCTTTAAGAGTTATAGGCCGAAATAAAAAAAAAGAAAGTCTAATTCACTACTTTATTAAATTAATTAGCTAATTATTACGAATTTTAGAACGACTAGAAATTAGTATTAAATTACTATAGAAGATATTAATCCTGTGACCGCCTAATATACTATAATATACTAAGCAACATACGAGTATATACCAATATAGCGCCCATATACTAATATACTTTTATACTTATACCTATAAACCCCTGTACCAACAGGGTCCGAAACCTTTATTTTTTGTTTTCATTAAATTCGATTATAGTTATTACTGCATATTTTTTTTTAATTAATGGATAGTTATGAATGAATCCTTATTTACAATGATTACTTGGTAAAAATCATTGAATAGCTTTAAATGAAAATTATTTTTTGAATAAATTAAGTTTAATGCCTTTTTTTTAAACAAATATATTTTTAACAAATAAAGTGTTGGAGTGAATTGACCCATGGTCAATCACCGTGGTGAAAACTGTGTGATAGTAGCCGTGACGATAGCATATAGTCTTTTTTTTTTTTTTAAATTAATTGTACTCTAATAAAAAAATTATATTTGAGTCCATCACTGGCAGATAAACGATAAAGGTATCACAGTTACACAAAGTATCTGAAAGAAAATCCAGATCGAGCAAATATTTAAATTTTTTAAAAGATCTGTCATACCATGAAAATCATTTGGAACAAAATAATTGTACTGTAACATGTTTGAAATTACATTGGGCTCAAAGCCACTAACTCCTAATGTGGTGTCTTGAAATAATCCTCATGAAGTTTCCACATACATTGGATTGTTCTTATGCTTTCGAAGAAAATTCAAAATTAAATTTCATTCACATTTCAAATACGTATTGATATAAAAAAAGTCAAATTTAAAGTTTTTTTAAAAAATACTGTTGCAATTAATCAGTTTTCCATTTTTATCGATCTTATAACAGTATGATTCTTCTCTACTTTTACCATGGTAAAAGTATTTCGCACAAAGCTCGATAGTAACCGGTTGCATGATGGTCTGACATTACTTGGTGTGATCTTGAAACGTGCTTTGAATACCAAGTTTCTGGGATTGAAACCTTAAAGTGCAAGGACTCTTTGGATCCTTAATGCGCAGAAAGGAAAAAGGGCAAATTCCAAACTCATCTGGTCCGTTCCCTCAGAATGTCAGGCTATTTTCGAATGGACTTTATTCCTTAACAAGTGACCTGATAGTACAAATGGAAATGAAGCTGTAATATCGTGATTCTTACTGTAAAATCGAGAAGAGAAATCTGAATATTTCATTTACTGTGAACTCTATCTTGTTCTGTGGAATACTTCCTTCTACATTTACATTCTCTGAGACTATCAGATTTTACCGCGGCCGTTGAAAGTGCAATGATTCTTGTTCCCTTTCAAAATCTTACATAAAGCCCGCTCAGGATAGTATATAAAGGCCTCTTAAATTGTTAGTTCTCAATAATAAAGAATTTATATTATTTAATTTAATGCTGGTAATACTGACTTATAAATACTTTGTCTAACATATATGTTTTTTATTACTAATTATTATCATATACTAATTGAGTTGGATCTATAAGACAATTATTACCGGATGTTGATTAATAATAGTATTCTGATTTTACGGATTTTAATCTAAATACTATAAATAGTCATGGTTCTTTTTTTGTCATTTTCGGACATAGTAACTAGATCTTTGGGTTTATCATCTCACTCACTGACTTATTGATCAGTGTATCTAAAAAGCGACGATTCCCAACTAATTAAAATTATTAATGTTATTTTTTTTTAGACTGTAGATCTGCAAAAAGGCTGTTTCGAAAAAAATTAGACCCTAATTGGTTTAAAAAAAAATTCTTATACCTAAAAATAAATCACACCAAAACAGAATAACCAAAAAACTACACACCTAAGAGATTACAACTATTGTAAAATAAATTTGTATTTTAAATTCATATGTATTTTACAAATATTACAAGTTGAACATCATTTGGAGTTAAGCCATTTTTCATTTTAATTTGCTCTAGATCAAAAAGGAATTAAGTACATAAGTTGGAATATCTTCCTTGAAATTTCTACCGGATAGGATAGGTAAAGGGAAAGTAGCGGATGAAATTTATACCAGATCATGACAACACTCAACTTCCCTCAAAGATCTGGCGAAATCGGACTATCCTCTTCCGAAACATAGGTTTGCCGAGAAAAATACATACATAGATCGACATGGAACCAGCTAGATAACAACCTGCAGAATCTCTGAAAATATCTTCGATCGATAGATGGTTTGATCGATTATGCCCGACACGATTTTTACACAAATTAGTCCTAAAATTCAAGCGTACATTTTCAATTCTGAGGACATATTCTATTTTTTCATTTCCTATCTGAATATAATGCTTGCTTGGTTCCCTTCCCTCGGTAGTGAGAATACAAAATAAATAACATCAGACTTTTTTAAGCCAAGATATAACTTATTTTTATAGTATGTTGAAGTATTTAGACAGGCTTTCTTGAATTTCCGTTCACTCTGTTCGTATGATCGAACAAGATATGCTTTACACAAAAACCCGTGGGTTTTTTGTCATGAACATGTGTTACTGGTAAATTATCTATTGAGTCTTTTCGTTTGTTCTAGTACTTGTGGGCTGGATACCTTTTGGGATGTTGCGAGTCGGAATTTTCGACTATAAAAATTTTATGTTGAGTTTCTTTCACTCTGGATGTTCAATATG
>NW_027109339.1:161530-165971 GCF_000696795.3 Halyomorpha halys
TACGAGATAACTAATATTAAATTTCAAAATTTGAAGGAGATCCGCTACCATCGACTACATCTGAATCAAACGACTTACTTGAAATTCTTACACAAGACTGAAAAGACAGGAAACTGCATGTCAATTCCGACCATTACAACACTTACTAGACAAACGTTCAAAACTTGCAAAAGACTGATCTACTTGATTATAACAAGACCTATCTCGCAATACGGAGTTGGGCTTTGGTGGTCCACTAAACCTTCGAATTCCTCTCGTATCCAATCATTAAAGTCCAAAATCCTCAATGCTCCTTACTTTGTCACAAATAAAATCATCCATTAAGTCCTTAATGTTCCATACGTAACCGATCTAGGCCGAATCAGATATACTTTAATTCTAAACTCCCTACTCACCTAAGTTAGTTTCTGAACTTGCCTTTTGTTCCATTCATGACAATCCTCCGAGGCGTCTGAAAAGAACATGGCTTCGAGACCATCTAATGTAGAAATATTATTTGAGTGCTTCTAATGTATAGTTTCTCTACATGTCTGTATCATACCATTGTAATCTAACATAACATTAACTAGATGTATTTTTATGTTAATAAAGTTGTAAATTTCAATATAACAATAAAAAAAAAATTTAAGAAACACGAAACTATTTCAACTCATTATGTTCTACTGCGATATTATCATTCTAAATAATTTTCACTTCCACATAAGGAACTATAATATAGAATTAATTAAATTCTGTTCAAATGCATTTAATATTGCCGTAAATACGCTTTTCTTAAATTATATTTAGTATAATAATTATATGACTTTCTTCCCGGAGGTAGAAAACGTAGATAGAAAGTTTACCATTACTACTTGGATCGAGTAATTATGCTTGTATGGAGTACATTCTCATTTTCCCCTCGTACTGCAAGTTGTCCAACTGGATCTGAAGGCTGTGGAGTATAGGACTCATTAGATTTATTTTAAATTTCCTTTTAATATTATTGTGAAAACTTCGCATTGGTGATCCTCTCACGGATTCTAGCGTTGTACTAAGCCTTTGTAGATTAGACTTTTTTTTTCTAGTTGTTTATTTGATAAAATATTTGGTGGATGCAGTAATATATCTTTTATTTGTTGTTTTCGGTAGTGTTAATTTTTTTGTTCTCAAAACAAAACGTCTGTTTATTGAAATATGTTTAAAATTTAACTTTGACGTTTCCTCGGTTTACGTATACACCTAAATATATATGTTTATTAAAATTTAGTATACATTCCAATATACATGATTAAATTAATACGTACGCATTAAACATTGCCAGAATAAGACTATATTTTATTAAAATATAATTTTTATTTCCGTGTTTTTTGCAGAAAATCTTTATTCAAAATAATATCTTCTTGAATTCAGTGTGGGACAAAACGTCTTTAATATTTCTTAAATTATATTTAGAACTTGATTCTAAAATTATTTTTTTTATGTATAATTTATTCAAATTCTTGAGACTAGTATTTACCTATTAAATAAATCAAATGGTATCCTTGTTAAGTCTCAACACACTTTATTAATTTTAGATTAAAACTACTCTATCCACTATTAGATAAACAAACTATTTATAACTTTTTTTTTTTTTTTTAATAATTTATTTATTGATATTTACAACTGTATATACATATATACAACAAGTAAATTTGCTTTAGGTGACATAGTGACATGATAAAAACTTTTATAACTTAAAATAGATTTTTTATCTAGTAGCGAGTGGATAGTGTAATTTTAATTTAAAATTAAAGAAGTTTTAAAAAATAGGGTGATTTTGACTTGTAATTGATGACCTGGGCAAAATAGTCTGTAAAACATTTTTTTAAAATTTGATGTGAGGTGTGAATTTATATTTGAGATTGTCCTTGAAGATGGCCGAATTGGCCGAAACGTTGGACTATTGATATAATAAAGTGTGTTGGGACTTAACAAGGATACCATTTGATTTTTTTAATAGATTAATTTTTATCTTGGTTTACTATTCTCTGCAATTATTGTGTATTTAGTTTGCAATTCGGGAAGATATACAGTATAGTATATCCTTAGCCCCTTCTACTGCCGAGCGAAATACTATAACATTATTTTTCCCCCTTTATTTCTGTAAGCACACCCGGATTACAATATTAACAATTAGGCGATGCTGATGAAATTAGTCAGTTTAAAGGAAAAGGGATATACAGTTTTTAAATTATTTGGATATTTTTTACTTACATTACTTACACAACGTAAATCCTTACGTTTAACATCATTTATAAAAAGTCGTGTAATGTTTTTTTTTACATATTTCATTTATCTATAAATTTTGTATTACGCTGGAGATAGTCATTTACTGTTTTGTTGCTATGTGAAGTTTTAATAATATTTTCATAAATCAGTTTTATGAAGGTAATAGTGCAATAATTGTAAAATTATGTCAATGGAATTGCTAATAGTCGTTAGTAACTGCTTAAGGCTCCTTAATTATGTAATTCATATTAATTTTATAACAGTGAAAGTATTTATAACAATTACGTTCACGTATTTATTATACAATGACGTTGCGTAAATATTTACGTAAGTAATAAGATAGCACTTATTACTACATATATTATATTATTTAGAAGGGATTAACCAATAATTATAGTATATTGACTTTGCATTTGGAAACGAAATAAGATTTTGAACCAATTTGGGTGCATGCCCATAATAGTTTTTTATTCTAAATTTTGTGATCAGTATGCTTACACCAGTCTCGTGATAGTTTTCACTCTTATTGGAAATGATCTTGTATTATAAATGCTTAAAGTACATCCTTAACGCACAACTGTTGGTCAAATCGTTAACTTCAAGCAATATGGTACAATATCTGTCCAATCCTTTACCAGAAAAACTGATAAATATATCAATCACATAGAAAACTAAAAAAAACAAATATTTAATTGGCTACTATGGCTCACAATAGATGGTTCTGATTCACCAAATGACTATATCATCTTGTAGTTTTTATTAACTCCTCTTTATGACTTTGATTCATGATGTATTTGTGTGTTTGTATGTATATTTGTTATTGTATATTAGTTATGATATATTTGTGTGTATGTATAGGGATTTTTATTATATATATTATTTATTTAGGTATACTTAGAACTTTATTATTTTCATATCATTTTGTTTTATTTTTTCCTTTAGTTATGATGGTCCTTTTTTTTTTTTGTATTCTTTAGATATCATGTTATATATTGTACATTGTGTAATATTATATTTTAAATTGTATCTTTATTTTTAGTTCATTATTATTAATCAATTAATGTATTAAAAAATATCTTAAGCCACGCTTCGCTGTTACCATATATAAGGTATTTTCATGGGGCGCCAAATATTTAAACCGCGAACTATTTTGTTTGTGAAAGAAATAGAAGTTTACAACAGAGCTCACATCCTTGATCTGTATTGTCGCTAACTATACTCGGGGTGTGGCCTTGGCGATCTAGCGCCCTCTCACTCGACTAGAAAGCAAAAGGCTCTTAAACTGGCAGTCATTAAACTGTTATTGTAGCTTTTCGCAGCCTCGTTTGGCCATTATTGTTATTGATTTCGGCCTTTTAGGTCCCGTTCGCCATAATGGTGTCTTCGGCATTACAGTGCCTCGCTGAGGAAGGTTAGACACTATCGCAACAGCTGCTAGGATTGTTATAAATATGTAGTAGCGCTGAAGAAGACGGTGGTTACCGAAGTTCCATCCCGTAAGGATCTGATGAAAAGCCTCCATAATCATTTTATGACAATGTTAGCGTATCCTGCTTAGTATGTTGATGTTACGTGACACCGAAAGGCAAGAAAGAAAAAATATATATATAGAAAACTGAAGATACTGTTATTTAAACGCGCAGGTTACAGAAACTACTCCGCTGATTTAAAATTTTTGTTCATGTTAGATAGGCCGTTTTTTAAAAGAAGACTATTACCTTTAGAATATTAACGTACCCAGCAAGGGAAGGGGGGGGGGGCTGCTCCCCATACGTAATAAAATATTAATATAATAAAAATTAATTTTTTTTAATCAAATAATTGTAATAACCTATACGACCACGGCTTGCCCCATCCTCCTAGTTTTGAGTACGCCCCACAGTGGTGGAAAGCTTGAAAGAACCCACCAAAAGAAATGTGTATAATCATACTGATGAGTGTCGTTTTTTACACTCTTTTTTTTCATTTTAAATACTTTTTTATTTATTGATAGATATTACAATCTGCCACACAGTTGTGGGAAATAGGTAATAGTGATGAATGATCTCATACATACTAAAATAAAATAAAATAAATAAATGAGTGAAAAAAAACTCTTAAAATATATACAAAGAGAAGAATAAACAAAATGAACATAATCAAACTATTTTTACACTCTAATAGTCTAGTTTCGTTGACGTGTTGAGATGTATGA
>NW_027109339.1:166047-177630 GCF_000696795.3 Halyomorpha halys
AAAATATTTTCAATATTATATATATCTGTATTAAAAAAATGTATTCCATTGAATTCAGTACCCTGAATAACGTAGGGATTCATGAGAATTACAGAAAATTTTAACCATTTGGGGGTTTTTGAGCAAAAACGGCTGTTTCCCTCCACTGTGCGTCCTTGCTTAAGAACTTTACGCTACAGCACATAGCAACGGAACAATAACAATAAAAAGCGTGGGTAGGTGATTTTCCTTTATTCTTGTCAAGACAGCTTCTTCCCCGTGAATGCTGATGTAATAAACTAAAGTTTTAGTTTCATTATAAGTTTTAAGTTCCCATTTAAACACGTTTGGGAATATTAGTTACTTATATTTCTTTTTTCAGAAGAAATAATCTTTTTTTATAATGTATTCTTTTTTTTTTTAATTCATTATTTGACGTTTCTTGTCGGACCGATTACCCATTATCACGCTATTCCACTAACAAAATATTTCAAGTTTTTAACTTTTATAAAAATTAATACATAATTATAAAATTACTAGTATTAATGGTAAATAAGTTTAATTCTTACTTATTTACAATGTATTTCAACTTATTTATTTTGAATAAGTAAATACAATCAAATGATGAATTACAGATCATAAATTATAGAAGAGGTTTGCAGTGATTATTTCTTACGATAAAAGCAATACGAAACTATGTTTTATAGATTTAAAATCATTGAGTGAAAACATGGTGAAAAAAGAAAAGCAGAGGGTATAATAAAAATATTTAAAAAAAGAAGAAAAAAATTAACTAATTTATTATCCTATTTACCATATTTCTTGAAAATCTCTGCAACAAATAAGACTGAAATAGATTTTGTAGGTTGTTATTTTAAAATTTATTTAGCAAGGCTGATGTTGGGATAATTATTTAATTATTATTCTTAATTATTTTTAACTACACCGTAAGATTTTTCAAAGTGAGCACGTGCTCTATTGAAAATAAAATCGTCAATTTTTTTTGTGATGATTATAGCTGCAAGTACAAAAGAAAAGAAATATAAAAGGAGATAAAATATTGTATTAACTGTGTAAACGAGACAACTTTTCTGATACCAATTAATTAAAATTCATATCAGAAATGTTATATTTTTTAAAGTTGAACAATATTATTTAACAGAAACTTTTTATACTACCTACATCAATATTTAAAAAGCGAAATTGTGTGATGCGTAATCTGGTTATGAGGGATTCAGTAACAGTTAATAAACGCCTTTCAACAAGCGGACAAATCATTAGGTTCAGCTTGACAGGCAAATTCTAAGCTGTTGTTGGTTTGGATGTTAGACAACATTCCCGTACACAGATCAAACATGTTATACAACATTGAAACCACGGTTACGGTTTTTTATCTAATTCGTCGTGTTCTACTTCGACTCATCTACACACGATATTACCTGTAATAAGATCCTCCAAAAAGGGGCTTCTGTTCCTATTATTACGGCTTAAAAATGGCTGAGATCATTTGGAGGACTAAAATGCGTGGTCTAACAAACAACGGTCGGTGGGATTAGTAGGAGGACAATGTTGACAGAAAATTTGCATGTCACATCTTCCTACTTCTGACCAAACAACCACCTTCATTCTTGTTTACAATATAAACCTGTTAGCATTTTAATTTCACCTCCTCCTACAGGCAAATAAAAACCTTTCAAAGTAATTATATAAATAAAAATAATAATTTTAATCTTGGTATGCCATCTTGCTGAGAAGATGGTATTCCAAATTCCATGATTTGTTTTCGTTTAAAATGGGATTGGTGCATATAAGTTGAATTATTGACGCCGCACGAATCTATCGTTATTAAAATTTAAATTAGTGTTGGTCTTAAAGGTAACAAACTGTTCGTCTAGATTTGCACTACAAGAGAGGTCCCTTCCCACTCGTGACAACGCAGAAGGTGAGTAAGCGCCACAGTGCTCCCCTGCACACAGCGGATCTCACAACCTACCTTAAAATGCCCTTCAGGCAAAGAAAGGGCATTTGTTTACATTCTATTGTGCATATATTATGTATACATATGATGTTTAAAATAAAAAAATTGATAGAAGGGTAACAAAAAAAAAAGTCTAAATTTGAATTTTCAGAAGCGAAGTGAGAGTCGAAATTCTAAAAGGACATTTATTTAATATTTCGGAGAATAAATTGAATCCTAGTACCAGAATTGGAGCAGCCATAAGCTATGTTATGAATAAAACTGATTTAATGAGCTTAATGAAATATCTAAGCACAAAATTGAAGAAAATATCCGGAATTAATTTAGTCAATTTATATTTAGACACTTTAATTTAACACTTTAAATCTACAAAAATAATTATTTTTTGATCCTTAGGAGTATAATGATGAGGTTACGTTGGCAGAAAAAGTGAATACAAAAAAGGCTGGCCTGGTGTGCCTTCCAGTGGCGGGGCAAAGAAGTAGGGGAGGAGTACCAGCCAATCTCAGTCTGTATTTTGTTTCAGTTTAGATTACAATGGGGGACATTCAAACCTCAACGTAAATCTTCTTTTTGTGGGCGTTGCCTTTTTGGCTTCACTATTGCATTGAAGAAGGCTAGGGTTATTTTACTCCGGGCTGACGAGGCTACGGATACCTCATTTCAAGTCTGTTGTACGATGTAGTTTTTATATCTCATGCGAGAGTTCATTTTTCTGTGTGATGTTTTCATAAGTTATTTCCAAAGGTGTACCCATCTCGAAAATACGTTTCTTAATGTTTAAAAAATAAAATCATGTACTCTTCATCAATGCAATCTTATTGCACCGCTGAATTACAATGCTACCATTTTAGGTACCTATATATATTTTAATTTTCAGATATTTACTATGGTCCCTCAGCGCTTTTAACAGTTCCTCGAAGTTTTATGAACACAAAAATTAGAAACATAAAAACGTTTTCTTTAATTGAATTTTATATAATAGGACCTACCGGACGCTAATCAGTGACAGCCCTCCACTCCTTTTATGGACATCTACTTTCAAAGGAAAGTCTCGATCAATTGTAATGGAGCTAATGAATGAATTTAGCCTCGTCGTAAAGTTAATTGGTGCTTTCGTAGCTCTCCTCCTGGTGAAGGGGAGAGCAAGTGCGAAGTTATGAATTTCGGAGATGAGGATTATAAAGCTCACTTTTCCTCTCGGTTCATGATAACTTCCCTTCATTCCGAAAGTTTAATCTGTTATCCTTAATGATTTCGTACTTTAGTGTAGATGGATTAGGCTTATATTGGTCTAATGTTTTTTATATTATCACTCAGGGTAGCTGAAATTATATTTAGCTATTATTAATATAGGCATATTGTAGTTATCCCTAAGTAATTATTAAAGGAAGATGATCTGAAGGGCGACCGAAAAAGTTAACTCAAAATAGTACTAAAACTAGACCAGCGTTTCGCTTCACATTACCGGGGTTCTTCAGGGCTACAAAATACTGTAAAATGGTGCAGGACTATAAGATGTCTTGAAAATATATTGTAAAGTATGTTAAAGATGATGGATTATTGTGAAAATTTCACGAAAATGAACCGCATAAATTGGAATAAAATGGAAATAAGATTTGCAGAATAAAATAAAAATAATAAATGGAGTAATAAATAAGTATTTGATTTTTTATGTCCTGTTATTTTTTTACATCATGCTTTTTCATTTCTACTTTTTTATTTAATCATAAATCTATTTCATATTTTTTTTTTATGTGCGGCGACATTGCAAGAGTTAATAAATTTAAATAAAATTTATATAATAAATAGGATATCTGTGATGAATTACTTGAAAAAAGAGATATAAGGTATGTGAGGAAATAGGGAGGATAGAATTTATATTAATGAACAAGTATAATCTTAAATTAATGTTGCTAAATCCGTGGGGTGCTGTAAGTTATTTTATATACATTTTATTCCTCTCATTATGTGAAAGATAATGCTACATTATAACACATTTATTCACTGAGTGATAATAACATTAGCTGAGTACTTGTTGCCGAATCTTCGAACTTCTTATTATTTGTCTTGTATTGTATGTGTTCAGACTTATCAACATTAGTAATTACATACTTTGCTTTCTCAGAGTTTCAATATGACAATGATCATGTTCTTGTTTCCACTTTGAGAATATTATCAGCTCTTTTTGATGCATAGAATATTTGTGAATAATATTATATTAATATTATTTGTTAATAATCTTTAAAACATTTGTATCAATACACTTTTAAATTTACCACCTAAGCTCTAGGTCTACTGTAGACTTCTGTGAACTAGTATATATTTAAAGTGTCATAAAGTTTTATCATTCAAAGGCGGCTGATGTAACATTTATTCATCTTAATAAAAAAAAAAATACGCTTATATATTGCTTCTTATCTAAAGAAAATTACTACTCGATCATCTAAGTCATATTGGATGATAGCCCTTAATAGTCAGCAAGGGCATTCGAAGCCCAAGTGATGAAATAGCTATAATTGGTGAGGAGAGGTTTGATATTACATGATACAGTACCATAGGAAGGGGAGCGGTGAATGTGATTCGGGCTAGAAAGTACTTTAGGATTTGCGAGAAAGCGAGAGGCGACTCGCCCGGTTAGTGTGGTCATCTTCTGAGGGTGGTCTCTTCAAGGTATCGAGTAAGTCATGGAAAAAAAAAGTCTGTTCAGTGTAACTGAATTAATGAAGTTTGCAATTATTAGAATCTGAAAGTAACTAATCAGTTTTAATCATATCCTTTAATTGTTTAAAAGTACTTTCCTAGAATCCCAGAATAAATTTGATATTTTTATCCTTCAGAAGTAAAAGGCAAAAGAACTCTTACATTTTTGCATGTGGTGAAATATGAGATCAGTTATTATATCGAAAAGTAACATCAAAGATAAAATAAAAGCAAGGTTAGTAGAGATTAGGGACTTGAATGTATTCCAAAATTTCTCTTGCAAAGCTAATCAATATTCTACTACTTATTATACTAATATTATACAGCGGACAACTATCAGGCCTGTAGTCACATATGACAGTGAAACCCATTACACAAACGAAAGAAATATTAAGATGTGGGAAATAATGATCCTTCCAATGATCTATGCACTAAATTGAGAATCAGGGCAATGACAAACAAGCAACAATCAGGAGTTAATGTTGATGTGTGGTCATCATAAGCTGCATCAATTGCAGGAAAGGAGACGGACGCAAGGAAGACCACGTATGATGTGGCTTGAAGACCTGCGCCGGTTCTGGGTGATAAGAAGAAGACATGCAGCTGAGATGAACGAGTGGGGAGGATAGTCTTGGAGATCAAAGACCTGCAAGGGTTTTAGTGCCAATTTATAAAAAAATAAGTAAAATTTAATTAGTAGATATTTGTATTTGAAAAAATATTAAAAGCATAATTCTAATTAATGAGGATGCATTTACATAACAGTTAGGATTAAAATTAATAATAATATTACATACCTTATAAATATTTAATTTACTTCTCTTTCAAGCACACGTATCAGATTTGGATCTTGACATCTCATATAAGAGGAATTCCCAATCAGTAGATAGTTCAAACGATGTTTTACCAAGTCAGTGAAAAGACAAAAAATAGCACTATACAAGTGTACAATTTCAGTTGTAATATTAAAACATTATTTCAATATAATTACCGTCGGCAATCTTCTAATCAGTTTAAATTAATAGCATGGCAAAAATTTTGTAGCAAATATAAATGGTAAAAAATGATGGTCCAAATATTTCTATGTAATCCTTAACTGTAGCTTGAAATTAAATTGTTCAAGATAGGAACGGATTTTCTCAGCTATTGTCATATAATACAAAGAATGATAATATATAGTAGAGTAGCTCATGAAATAGAGGCCTTTGTAGCCGAGGTTGTTGAGGCGTCACCTTAGCGATCTTGAAACTGCATTTGAGGCAGTTAGATTTCGGCCTGGGCGGACTGACTTCCATTTCGTAGCAGTACAACAGAATGAAAATTCGATCCTTCCACTCTGATTAGAATAGATTGGTTACTTGAAAGATAACCCCTTATCTTCCCTCCATATATCAGTATAATCCATAGTCAGGTATAGTATAAAAAAACAACTCATATTTATCATTCATGATTGCATCAGTCATTTGAGAAACATTTTTCTCTAGATTATTTCCTCTTAATTTTATAAACAGTCATAAAACATTCTAGTGACTGCAACAGGAGTTTGCTTTAAAAAAAAAAAAAGAAAAGACAGTTCTCTTATCTCATTTTGGTTTTCTACTAATGAAGATAATGTCAATATAGCGTGTGTACCCCTATAACGCGGTTTATATCAGACTTTTTAAGACGGTTTAAAGTCTAAATCAGAAATACACCAAATCTTAGAAAACTAGATGAACTCTTCTGAGTTGTTGAACTGAACTGAGTTCTGAGCTGGATGTTGGGCCAGCTGCTACCGGCCTTAACATGGAAATCCACTTTAACTTCAATGTATAACTAATTTGTAAACTCGATTTTTTTCCGGCCGTTAAAATTCTTAGCTTGTGCATGGGAACTCAACTTCTTTGCAGACCGGGCTGTCATAACATCCTTTCAACGTCATCCAAGAAGATTTCTCAGAACTATTTCAGCAAGCTATCAACAACCTTCTTTCTCAGCTCAAAATTTAAACATTTAGAGCTTTCATCCACACGATGTCCCATTAATATCCTATTATAAAGATTTCACAAATATATCAGCCATTTATTAACTTATACGTCGCAATCATAATTGGAAAATTAGCAATTGATGACCATGAAATTAAAGATTAGCTATCTACTATTAATTAGGAAAAAATTAAAGACTGTGAATCGGGGCACATCCCTAAACGAGGGAATATTGAAGGCTAGCTTTCACCAGTGCTTTTAATAGCAATAATTGCTTGTTCACGTTTTAATATTACTAATAACCCTATTCAAAATCCTTTGTTGCTATATTATAAATAAAGGACTTTCTTGAAAAATTAGTTGGCCGCTTAGGGTTTGGACACTTTCTCAAACTTTATAAGTTACTACAACATATTTATTGGTTCAATCTAATATTATAATTAATAAGATATTATAATTTGTAATTAAAATTGTATAATGTTGTAACTACAATATAATAGAATGATAAGAAATAATGAAATATCACGACGATTCCTACTTTGGCCACTAACTATAAAATGTAGCTCGACATAAATAATTGTTTTCAAATACTCCTCTACTTCGTATTTGTAAATATTTTTAAGGTAAGATTAGAATGGCCCTATAGCCCTATAGGTAAGAGGGATGAGGGAGGAAAGATTCCCTCAACTTATTTTTGCTGTTATGATCTCCTCTTGAAAATGTATCGTAGTCGTACATCGACCAATACTCGTTATAAGTAAATGTTTTAAAAGTATTATAAGAAAGATCATCCCCTGTAAATTTTCAATTGTTTTTATGGCTTCTGAGTAAAGTTTTAATATATTATATTATAGAATTAAAGGAAACCTCATTGGATTGTGATGGTACAGGATCTATTGGTATTAGAATTTTTTTAATTACATCTTAATTTCTCCATTGACGACCTATACAGCTTCAGAGTGGGAATGACAAAATTTATGTCTCGGGGCCGTCGCAAAATAAATATTTACTGTCCTAGGTGAGAATCAAATACGTTCTGAACTAAACAATTTGGGACCCTTACCACATACTAAAACGTGCTCATATATCAAGTCCTCTAATGGTAGCCTTGTATTATTAAAGTTATTTAACCATCTCTTCTTTCTTAATTTTATTTTTTGATTTTTTAACTTGCCTATTTTTTCTTCTACGTTGCTCTCAAAGGGTTGACTGCAAGGGCTAATAATAAAGGCTAATAAAGTAGACGACTACTCTTAGTCGGATTTATTTTGTCAGCTTCCCATATATAAAAATTTCATGAATTCCAGAATTGTTTTTGTATGAAATGTTTTTCATTATTATGATCGTTTCTTTCGCCATGGCATTTTAGGCATTAGAACAGGTGTTGAACATTTAGAGTTGCGTTATCATAGATTGTTAATATTGGTCGATGTAATCCAAAAAGCAGCTGAAGGTGGAGCAGCTTGGTATGTCCAATTCTAAATATGATTATTATGGACAATTCTTTGATATATTATTTTTGGATAAACCAAACTAGATTGTGGTCTTTGAGTAGACGAAGGAGGTTAGGTGATTAACTTTCCCGCATTTCATTCCAATTTGTCTTTACTCTCCTTTCCATCTCTTGTATCCATTCTTTTAAATTTACTTATTAACTTATAATTTTAAATAAACAATGTTCTATTTTATTTTTATTGAACTTAATTTAAAGAAAAACAATTAATTTAAAAATAATTTTATATTTTCCATTCCATATTTTTCAATTTTGAAATTGCTTTGATGGCGCCTCCTATACAAAAACCTTAAAGTTAGAATTTACAAAACTATAATCCTTCCCACTGTGCTTTATGGATGCGAACGCTGCCTCTCAAGTAAGGGAAGAACAGCGCATTAAGGGTTTTTGGAAATAAAGTATTTCGTAAAATATTCGGACCGGAAAAGTATGAATTAACAGGAGAGCTTAGAAGGCTGCACAACTCTGAATTGCACCTGGTAAATACGATTCAGGTTATAGCATTACGGCTTGTAAGGTTATAGGGTTATTAATGAGCGGATCCCAAAATGTTATAAATACTGAACCGACGGGTAAACGGCCGAGAGGTAGACTAAACGTAGATGGTAGGATTTTGTTAAAACTGACTCAGTAGATTTGGGTTAGGAGAGATGCCATCGGAATATTGTATGTAGATAACGATTGGTGGTAACTGCATCGAACCATCGGGTTCGCTAATCATTCATTGTTTATTCTTCATATTTAGAAATATTCAAGTCTAAAACGATCGAGTTAAAATCACTTTTTTTCTTAGCAGTATTTCCTGCCAGATATCGTTTGTTGACCATGGTTTGAATTCCTTGCAGATAAAACAGTAGAATTTCTGTCTTCATTGGTATTCGCTATAAAACATCAGAAAGTTAAATAAATATGTAGTTCCTCAATAGAATTAATTTCATTACACTCTATTCTGGGTCCGCGTTCCTGACTAGATCTACGAAAAATAATTAAAAAGATTCGATCATTCTTTTGACCTGATTCTAATCAAGGAGAATCTTTTTTAAAAGCTTGTCATAAATAAATTTTTGAATCTTTTTTATAATCTGTAAGAATTCCCACTATGGCATTTCCAGCATTCTCCTACTGGCTTGGCAAGTCGTTCCAAATCCTCAGCGTGTTATCTAATTTCTCGACTCGTGATTTAGCTTCTTATCGTGCTTTATGAAGTGCATCCACTCATTATTCACGGAGTATGTCTTGAGCAGCTATATACGAAAGGATATTGCATTAAAGGTGCCTTTTTGCGTAATCATTCAAATCAGTTCCAGCACTTTTTGCATAAGCCTCCACATATCTCGTGTTTTATATGGAGATTAAGGCTGATTACAAGGAAATTTGATTTCTTAATTCATTCTCGATTATGTATTTTCAGTTCTTAACGGTTTGATATTTTTATTTATATTTACCACAATATTCACAACTAAAATATCAAGAAGACCAAATAATAAAATAAATTTTTATTAATTATTTTTTAAAGAGTTTGTAATAGTTATATCAATTATATTATTTCAAGAAAAATTCCATCCTTCTTAAATTTCAGTTGATAATATATAAATGTATTTTAGAATAGAGTTAAGTGATGCTGTTTTTATATACATATTTAAAACTAATTTATATTTCAGCAATTTTTTTAAAATTATTAAATGTGAATTATATTTTAATTCAGGTAGGCTGTCCAATTTACTAAGAAATTCAAGATGAGACATAAAGTTGAATTTTTCCTTGCAGTAATATAATTTTTTGTTCTTTCGTCGGCCCATGACACCCATCTATACTGCAATAATATAATCGATATTTTTATCCACATGTCTTATCACCTCTCTTTGATCATAATTTTTAGAAGACAAAAACTATACTGGCATGAATGTTTTAGTATTATCTAACCTAATAAAAAAATAAAACCTCTTTTAAGGAATTCTTTAATTTTCACCAACTTGGCTGGTTCAAACACATATTTAAAGTGAGAGAGTGCAGAAACATAGGGCGTATCATGGCCGGAAATAGGAGAATATTTTAATTTTTAAAGATACCCCTGAAGCTTGAGTGATCTCATGCACAACCAAACAGCTAATTTTCTGAAACTTAATCAGAATACTTTTGACATATAGATCGGGGTATATGATATTGAGATCCATCCTTCGATTTTACTGTCGTGCCTGAAGATAAATATTTGATCGAATACCCGTTATTAATCAGAAATAGAATATGTGAACAAATAATGCACTCTGGGAGCTATTTCGATATGCTGAGGTTAGGTTAATCAATTTTGGCAGACTAAGATGAGTTGGACACATTCGCCTGGAGAGCTTGTATCAAGAAAACTATTAGAAGAGCGTATAGACACAAGACGGGTAGATAGACACCTATCCCACTGAGATGAGCTAATGGAGTTGAAGGTATCCTTGATGTCTACGACTTTAACGCAAGATCACAGTAGACGACTGGATATTGAAGTTATGGGAGGCACTTAAGGCCGTAACTTAAGTGCGGGGAATGACACTAAACAAGTTATTTGTGTTAAGTTTTAGACTCCCCCTTAGTTTATCTAGTCAGGGATAAAACAATGGAATGGAAACATCTATCCCTATCTTCTGAACCATCTGTTTATTGTATGCATACTCAAGTTGTCTCACTTATTTTTATTATTTATATTATTCACTGTTTTTTAAATATACATTGATAAGATCTAGCCAATTGACCAAAATCTATTAGAACATCGAACCTGGCAATGCCATAAAAAAAAATAAAATAAATAAATATGAATACAAGAGGTAGTATAAAATCAATAGTAAAATGGCTTAGGAGCTAGAAGAAAATAGTTTCTAAACTACCACGTAAATAAATAAAATATTTGGTTGGAAGATATTGGTCTTTCATTCAAAATAAAAACGAAGACTTTCTAAAATATAAAAAAATAATGTTCTTGCAAGAAAATTATTTTAAGGTGTATTTTTGCTTGACTTCCTAAATTTTAGAATATTACTATAGTATATGTAATTCAATGATATATCATAAATAGATTTTATGAAATATTCTTCTGATCTAATTCGCAGGCTAATTTTCAAAGTTTTAGAAAAGACGTGCTCGTGGGTCTTTAGCCTCTTGCATGGCTTGTTCTCAAGTGAGACCTAGTTCGCACAGACTTGCACTAGGTAATTATTCTGTTCCCCTTTTGTTCGAATGTTCCATTCTTTCCAGAAATCTATCCTCAACCTCTTTGCATGGTCGAAACCCAACATAAACTGACCACCTTGACAAGGTACTTACATTATCGGCCTTAGTGGATCCCAAGATTTAACTTGTCTGTCCAAAACTATGTAATGATACTATATCATGGAACATCACTGTAAAATAAATTTATAATTAATGAAATATCAGTGTTCATTCCAACCTTTAGTTTATGTGAT
>NW_027109339.1:178663-179662 GCF_000696795.3 Halyomorpha halys
CACTTACAACCTCTGTTCAATAATATCTGAGATCTGCCAGTAACTGTTTTCACTTTTTCCATTATTGTTCTCAATAATTTTGTTTCTTCATGCCGGGAAGAAAGTTAACTTTAGTACAATAGAACAATAGAATCGTTCTCTGTGATTCGACCAGAATTAAAGGGATTCGTTTACAAATTTTAAAATTATAAGTTTTACTTACCCAGAGAGAGCCATATTGGTTTCCACCGCATTATCTGAAAAGAAAAAAATAAATATATAAACATTCATAAATATACATAATTTTTTTTAAGTGTAATTGTTTTTATTACTTATTATGTGTATTATATAATAAATTAGTGTTTTAAATTAATAGTTAACTTATATCATTTGTAGTTGTTTTGTAATACATATTATTCTGTGGTACATGCGATTATCTTTTTAAAAACAATACTTTTTTATCAAAACGTGATATTATAATTATTGCCATCGTCTCGCTATAATTGGTCTGCTAAATAATTTTAAGTTAACATTAAATTTACTTTACTCTTTTTAATTTTAATAAATAAACAATATTACACTAAATACTGAATTATATCAAAAGTCATATTAAATTATATCCATTTAACATGTTCATGTTCTTGCTAAATTTCCCGTCGTCGGTAAAGAAACTGTAAAATTATAAATAAATCAAATTTAAATTGTCTTTAACATAAAAAAAAAATGTTTAAGTCGTAATAATTAGGTTTTAATAAAAATAAAATCCAAACTGCGTGGTATTACATTTTTATTAAAATGAATTTGGTTTGAATTTTATATTTATTAGAATTTTTTGAAAAATAAATGATTAATATTTGTAAACAGTTTTAAAACAAGAAAAAAAATGTAAATTAGAAATGAAAGCTGATTCAATTTACTTTAGAATCATTCTACATTACCTACACTGAAAGGAACATTTTTGATGATATTTAACATAATAAGAGACAGTTAGGGAAATGTTTAACTCTGTCGAAAAAGGTC
>NW_027109339.1:182114-183012 GCF_000696795.3 Halyomorpha halys
TTTTTGAACAGATTTTATATTGTTCTTATAGATACTTCATTAGTTTAGCTCTTCTTAGGAACCTTTTGTTCAACGAAGTGCACATTAGCAGCTTCCAGTCTTTCGCTTAGCGTGCTCTGGTAACGAAACCATTGACAAAGACCTAACAAATAGAGGATCGAATACAGTACACCGGTGGCTGGATCGTGCTTCGCCTCAGCCGATGAGGTAACGCTTATATCACGGAGGTTTAGAGGTGAAAGTCCAAAATACAACCTGACTGTAATGTCGCTAAGTAAGACACGAACCCAAACCGTTCTGTCTCAAGCACCTAATTTATTTTCGATTGTGGGTTTGGTGTCGAGTTTGAAGTAATCATTGGCTATAATGAGATTTTAAGTTCAACGAAGCTTGTACTTTTTATGTTCCTATAACCTTCTTTACAGCTGATGAATTCAAGTCGCAATTGCAATTATTGCCCTAAAGCAGATTATGATATTTACAAATAAAAATAATTATTTTTTGTTACAAGGACAATCTAAAAAAAAAACTTCAAAGGAATCTCAATATAACGAATCTCAAGAAATTTTGAAAAATATTTTTTATTTTCCCGTTATTTATTAGAGCTTTGCACTTGTTTCTCTTTTACGTTTCTTAAGATTCATATATACTTTTTTCTTGATTTTCATATATTGTTTCTTTTTGTATACATTATTTTATTATAGTAGATGTTCAGAAATTTTGTAAGATGCCTACTACTGGTGCGAAAACATATACCAGGTTAACTTAGTTTAAAAAATAATACTGGCTTAGTTTAGATAAAATCTAAAATAAATTAGCTTTGAGATGATAGGTTTACCAACCTAAAACAAGCTCAAAAAAGAAAACTATGAGTAAACTAACATCACAAAAATAAAAA
>NW_027109339.1:183357-184255 GCF_000696795.3 Halyomorpha halys
TAGCTAAATTATTAATTTCGAATTAAATAATATTCTGAGTAAAACCAATTTTTTCAAGATTCACCCTGAATTTTTGAACAGATTTTATATTGTTCCTATAGATACTTCATTAGTTCAGCTCTTCTTAGGAATCTTTTGTTCAGCGAAGTGCACATTAGCAGCTTCCAGTCTTTCGCTTAGCGTGCTCTGGTAACGAAACCATTGACAAAGACCTAACAAATAGAGGATCGAATACAGTACACCGGTGGCTGGAAAGATGTTGAGGCTTTTTGAGATAAAACGCATGGATTTTGACCAATTTGTTATATTCAATGATTTTGATATCGATCAACTATCCATTATTGAAGTATACCATGACATATCCAATAAACAGATCATATTTTTGAATTAATGACGATAAATCATAGGATTCTATTCGCATCATTTATTGACATGGAAATTCAGTAGACAGAGGAAATGTACCAATCATTAACGTAGCCAAAAAATACAAATAGATGTTTCTACTAGGAGATTGGCTTGTGTTGACCTTTTTATAACTATTAATCGAAAAGTACAGCGAAATCGTCTGCAAATTTTAGGCATTTGATTTTAATGGCTTCCATTTCTGCCCAAATTATTGGCATATTTCTGCGTTATTTTAATATTTTTCTTTCAACTTCAACAAATTTAAACTGTACAAATGTACAATAGGACATCATATCCTTTATCTAGATATATACTTTATCTAAGGCTTCTTTACCAGCAGAATCATAGGCTTTTTAAATCTAAACAGGGCAATATTATGTTATTGAAATTATTCTTAGCTAAATTATTAATTTCGAATTAAATAATATTCTGAGTAAAACCAATTTTTTCAAGATTCATCTTATATTACGCACAGATTTTTAGCAAACCCGTG
>NW_027109340.1:0-4817 GCF_000696795.3 Halyomorpha halys
ATATATATATATATATAACTGTATATACTAAATGATCGGAAATCTCAAAATCTCAGTAAAGAAGAATCCTTAAAAACCAATGGATAAGGTATGTGCAGTTATTGACATGCACCAGTTATTGACAGATCAACCTTTGTTTCTAAATATTAAGATTTTGGTGCAAATAACCGTTTTAAAATTGGCGCCAGTTGTAAGCTGAGAGTAAAGCTTTTTTTTTTAGAAATTACAAACTTGGCAAATTTCATACAAAAAAAATTAATAACAAAAAAATAAGTAAAAAAATGATAATAAAATAGAAAATATAAATATAAAAATAAATAAATCTCTATAATATAAGTATATTAACCCTATGAAAATGGGTAAAATGCGTAATTTTATTTTTTATAGGATTTAATTTAAAATTTTAAAGATACTGATCTAAAAATAAAAAAGAAAATAAAGCCCACATTCAGCTGCTTAGTAAACCTATTGTATGAGTTTCATATTTTATGAATTTATTTTCTCCATTGCTTTTATTTTAGAAATCCAAAATTAATTCGGAAGTTGATTCCATTATAAAATCTTTAAATAAATACTTTTGTCCTATACTTAGAAGGCTTATATGTTTATATTTTTAATAAAGTAGTGACAATTATATATTTCTCTACTTCCTATATCATTAGCAGTTTTCTATTTTAACATTACAGTTCTTCCAAGGTGCCCCATGTTTAGTAAATTACATAAAGATTTTTCTATGCATCTTCTATGCGTTTTTTACATAAATCCTATGGTATAATCATATTTCAGTTTCAATGATTGTCATTGTTACTAATTGGTTCGTTTGAAACAACAAAAATACCCTTATTTACCATGTAATGGCACAAAGGCTAAAAAATGAGAAATCGCTGATATAAACAAATTATAACGCGTTATAAATATATTCTTTATTTATCAGCCCCATTTTCTCATTCGTTCTCCATAAAGTTTTTATGTAGTTTCAAATATTTATGTGTTTTTTACTCTACTGAATAAATCTGAGCCTATGTAGATATTTTTTTATTGGAACATTCTAAATCCTATAATAAAGAAAAAATAATAATCGCCCCATAAACAGTTCAAAAAATGGTCTTCGAGATAAATAAAAACAATTAAAAGACGTAGAAACGTATATTTATAACATTTTAAATATGTAGAATATTAATTAAATAATGAAGACTGATTAGAACTGGAAATATAATATACGTCACCGAAGTAAATAAAACAAAAAAAAAATCATGGGCATCAATTCTCCGTAGTTAGCAAAGCTCAACTAATAATGTCAACATTATAACTAAGGACTAAAATAAGATTGTAAGAAAAATAATTCTTACAAAGGCATTCGAAACATTAACTATTATTAAAATTATAATATAAAAAATCTTTACTTCAAATAGAGGTGTTATACAAGAAATACACCCATATTTATGTTAGCTTGAACATTAGGAGAATCAGACTAACAACGAACTTAATTTTAGTGAATTTAACAATAATGTATCAAATTTTCTCTTTCTAAATAGCTCAGATTTGAATAATGATACATTACTAAATAGGTACACGAAAAAATATATATAATAAAGAGATTTTTGTAAAGTAGTTATTGAAATTAAGGAATAGGAAATTGTACTTCGTCAAATTTGTTTAAGTATAGCTAATATTACTATCAATTAACTAATACTTATATCACAAGTATAGCTAGTATTAGTAGTCATAACTATTAATATAGATTTAAATATTAAATACATTTATTTCAATAAATAAAAAAAAATGCAGGTGACACATTTATGAAACATCCGTAATTCTTGGTGATTTGCCGACTTACGGAAAGTCCGAGAACAATTGAAAACCGTCGTCCCAGGCGAACAAACGAATTGTGAGAAGAGAGAAAAAATGTTTCTCAACACACATATCACAAAGACATCACACGGCCGCTAAACAAGTGTAGTTGCCAAACAATCGATGATGAAACGGAGAAATATTGATAATTTACGGGGAACTATTGATATCGTTTATAATTATTTTTTGAATGGAATTATCAATTAATTAGAAAGTTATCTTAAATTTTCATAATAATTTTACGCTTTAGAACAGTGGTTCCTAACCTTTTTGGACCCCATTAGTACTAGTAGTAAAATGGCGGTACCCTTTTGGTAGAAGAGGGTAAATGGCGGAACCCTTTTGGTAGAAGTGGGCAAATGGCGGGACCCTTTTGGTAGAAGTGGGTAAATGGCGGACCATTTGCACTTATGGAATTACTTACCATAACCATAACTTAAGGGATGGGGGCTGGAAAAAATGGGAAGAAACTTATAAAATAGGGACATTTCTTTGTCCAAGAAATATTCCAAAAAAAAATAAGAATTATGATAACATTTATTTTTTAACGTTTTAACGCTTTTAGATGGTTCAGATATCTCACAATTTCAAATTCTTTTTTTTTTATATTTATTTAATGTAATTTACAACTGTACAAAATAATACAATACATACATATGTTGTATGTTTCATATACACTTGAAAATCTTGAGAAGGAACCACCCATTGGTGGTACTTCAAGCATTAATTTACATTAGAAGGACCCTTGGCCATCTTCTTTTCAGACCCCTCGGAGGATTATCAGGGATTGTTAAGGATGAAAGATTAAGAATTAATGGGTTAGGATGGTTAAGGAGTTTGGAATGAAAAGACGCATATCTGTTTTGGGTCAAATCTGCAACGAATGGGATGTTAAGGTCTTTGTGAATGAGTTTATTTGAAACGTAATAAGGAGCATCAAGGATTTTACGTAGGATTTTGGATTGTAAGGATTGGATGCGAGAAGAATTTCATGGTTTGGTGGATCCCCAGAGCTCAATTCCATATGTCCAAATTGGTCTGATTATCGTAGTGTATACTAATTTTTTGTAGTGAATGGGAAGTTTAGAGCGTTTGTCAAGAAAGTAGCAATCAGAATCTACGAGCAGTTTTTTGTCGTTTCAGTCTTGTGTGTAGATTCCCAGTAAGTCTCTAGTTAAGATGGAGTCCTAAGTATCGAATCTGTTAGTGGTCAGGTTAGCAACAGGCGTTAGTGGAGAAATTCTTAATTTGTATTTTCCTTTTTTCACCCCATTTTCTAACTCTCATCTACTGCCTTTTTTAATATTCTTTTATGCAAGTTACGAGATTTATGATCTCCTTATCATTGCATATAACAAAATATACAATTAAAAATTTTATATACTTCTAAATATTTATGTTTTAGATATATTAGATTCTATGTGATCCTGTATTGATTCTCTCTATATAATTCTAAACTATATATATCATCTCTTTATGTTAATTTTGTTTGCAGTTAAGTTGCCCTAAGAAGGCCAACAACCTAGCCGGAACGAAAGAGTACACAAGACTTACCAAGATTTCACTGTCAGGCCTTAATCGATTTGAACTAAATTTTCGTTTCCTCTAATTACATAAAAGTAAATCAGAACGATCTTACGATATTCCGACTGAACTTTTTCGAACTTAGGCTAACTACAGTAATATTAGGGAAATCGCAAAAACCATTAGAAGTTTAAGGGATTATGATTACAGCAATATTAGGAAAACCGCAAAAACCATTAGAAGTTTAAGGGAATATAAAACGACAATCTGGTTTATTTCCTTGCTCTCTCGGAAGAAGTCTAGGCTGTGTAACTATCAAGAAACAAGACAAATGCTGTTTCTTAAGAAAACACGAAACCTTTGTAAATTAGGGTTACCACCATTACTGGAAAGGAGTCCTTCTGTCTACATCCTTTCACTCCTATCGTAAAAATGACAGGAGATTTATCGTCAGTAACCCAGCCAACTCTTAAGAGGGTAATGATGAGGAAAAAAGTGCGTTGGAAAAATCCAAGAGATGTCGTAACCTCTCGGAAAGAGAAAGAAACAGTTAAAATCATCAATAAATCATTTCATCTATCTCTCTGAGGCGATTTAAGGCAACGCAACGAATACTAGTTACTTAAGTCATCACTTTATAAAAAATAAGATAAAAAAAATATTTTTATTTAGGAAAAATGATATGCAGTATACAACCAGTCACGTCAGCAATCAGAAAAAAAAGATAATTATTCGGATAATTATTTTTAGTTATCAGTGAATACAAGATTGTTGGATATTAACTGTAAGGGTTTGAGATTTAAATTTTGATAAACATTCTATTCTATAATATCCTCTAATCATTATATTTATTCCTGAATTGTATTATACAATATTGTACAAATCCGCTACGGTAGGACTGAATCATGATAACGCATTTACATGCAATCCTCATTCAAGATGAGAATGAAAACTAAAGATTTCGATTACTGTAACATTAACTTGGTAAACGTCAAATTTATTACAAAAATCTCAAATACATTTCTATTATCACTACTCGGAAATAGGGAGCTTTGGACTTCGAATCCTCTCGAAATCTTTCTCCTTTCTGACGAGACAGGTAGTGGTATACTCATGGAGTGTATGAAACAGGCAAGTATGATTCAGATTAAAAGACACAGCTTACTACTCAATCATAAAAATTGTTTGCTGTATTTCTGTTAACAACAATAATAATAATAATATCGGTCTGATTATTTATTTTTTTGCATTGAATATTTATTTTTCACATGCGTATCATAAATTTACCGGGAAACATAGCAACATGGGGAAAAAATGAACTAGTTTTTATAAGATCATGCGCCGAATAAATTTAAAATATAAGTTTTTAAAAATAAATATGGATACAAGTACAATAATCCGTATTTTTGGATGATTTTTTTTTCATAATGAGAATATAATAC
>NW_027109341.1:0-608 GCF_000696795.3 Halyomorpha halys
AACATTAATTTCTACTTCAATTTGGTGCCTCTTTAAAAACATTAATTTGTACTTCAATATGGAGCCTCTTCAAAAACATCAATTTGGTGTTTTGTTTTTTTTGTGGTTCAATTTGGTGCCTCTTCAAAAGCATTAATTTGTATTTCAATTTGATGCCAGGTCAAAAACATTAATTTATACTTTAATCTAGTGCCTCGTCAAAAACATTAATTTGTACTTTAATTTGGTGTCTTTTTTTGTGGTTCAATTTGATGCCTCTTCAAGAACATTTATTTCAATTTGACGCCTCGTCGGAAATATTAATTTGTACGTCAGTTTAGAGCCTCTTCAAAAACATTAATTTGCGGTTCAATTTGGTGCTTCTTTTAAAGCATTAATTTGTATTTCAATTTAATGCCTTACCAAAAGCATTAATTTGTACTTAAATTTGGTATCTATTTATGGTTCAATTTGTTGCCTCTTCAAGAACATTTATTTGTACTTCAATTTGGTGCCTCGTCAGCACATTAATTTGTACTTTAATTTGGTGCCTTGTTAGAACATTAATTTCTACTTCAATTTGGTGCCTCTTTAAAAACATTAATTTGTACTTCAATATGGAGCCTCTT
>NW_027109341.1:658-1491 GCF_000696795.3 Halyomorpha halys
GTACTTTAATTTGGTGCCTTGTTAGAACATTAATTTCTACTTCAATTTGGTGCCTCTTTAAAAACATTAATTTGTACTTCAATATGGAGCCTCTTGAAAAACATCAATTTGGTGTTGTTTTTTTGTGGTTCAATTTGGTGCCTCTTCAAAAACATTAATTTATACTTTAATATGATGCCTCATCAAAAAATTAATTTATACTTCGATCTGGTGCCTCGTCAAAAACATTAATTTGTACTTTAATTTGGTGTCTTGTTTGTGGTTCAATTTGTTGCCTCTTCAAGAACATTTATTTGTACTTCAATTTGGAGCCTCGTCAGAACATTAATTTGTACTTTAATTTGTTGCATCTTCAAAAACATTAATTTCTACTTCAATATGGAGCCTCTTCAAAAACATCAATTTGGTGTTGTTTTTTTTGTGGTTCAATTTGGTGCCTCGTCAAAACATTAATTTGTACTTTAATTTAGTGTTTTTTTTTTTGTGGTTCAATTTGTTGCCTCTTCAAGAACATTTATTTGTACTTCAATTTGGAGCCTCGTCAGAACATTAATTTGTACATTAATTTGGTGCATCTTCAAAAACAATAATTTATACTTCAATATGGAGCCTCTTCAAAAACATCAATTTGGTGTTGTTTTTTTTGTGGTTCAATTTGGTGCCTCGTCAAAAACATTAATTTGTACTTTAATTTGGTGTCTTTTTAGTGGTTCAATTTGTTGCCTCTTCAAGAACACTTATTTATACTTCAATTTGGAGCCTCGTCAGAACATTAATTTATACTTCAATCTGGTGCCTCGTCAAAAATATTAATTTCTACTTTAATTTGGTGT
>NW_027109342.1:0-594 GCF_000696795.3 Halyomorpha halys
ATTTACCTAGCCTTTCTTGTGGGTACTGACAGGATTTCATACAAATAATTTGGGCTATTATTATCCATTATATGTATTGGGTTCTGTTCTCTTGGAGCGCAAAGAATGATAGAAAGTCTCCAATGCTGTTCCATCACAAGCTGGACAAAGCTTACACAAAGTAAATGTGTTTGAACCGACATTAACAAGGACTGCATATTCACTGAAAAGTCTTAGTTGGACAATAATTCTGAATAAAATTTTTTTTTTTTAATATTTATTTATTGCTATTTACAACTGTACATTATAATACATTTAGTAAATCTGATCTAAGTTAAATTGGAGTGTTACTCGCGAGTAGAGAAACTACATTGATAGCACTCGTAATGACATTTTACATTAGCTGGTCTCGTGGCCATCTTCTTTTCAGGTGCCTCGGAGGATTGCCAGGAATAGAATAGGATGCAAGATTAGAAACTAGGGGGTTTGCGTGGTTAGAGAGTTCATGATGGAAGGAGTAATATCTGGTTCGGGCTAGATCGGTTACATAGGGAACATTAAGGTCTTTATGTATGATTTTATTTGTTACAAAGTAAGGAGCATTGAGGATTTTAC
>NW_027109342.1:1910-3270 GCF_000696795.3 Halyomorpha halys
GTCCAATGAGCTAAGAGATAAAGCTTCAATGGGTAGTTCAAAAAATAATATGCAGTTAATTATATCATTAAAATAATAATTTAATAATTTAAATTTTACACGAGAAAAAAATATATATTTTTGAAACAAAATTGTTATACTTCGAAATAAATAAAAAAAAAAAAAACTAAAATATATTTTCAAATTGAACTTAAATACATCATAACTAAATCATTCGCATAATATACTACAATCCTATACGGGATAGTAAATAATGTTATTATATATATCTTCAGTGATTTGTACTTTCCAAAAAGAAGTTTACTAGCAATCACAAAAATAAAAGTTCGACACGAGAAAAAATATATATTCAACAATAGGCACATAAAATATCTGTCAAAGGTTCAAAACTACTTCATTTTTTAAAAAAAAAATTCGATATATTTTGAAATAAATAGAAAAAAATATATATATTTTAATTTGAACTTAAATTATATCAAAACTAAATCATTCGCATAATATACTACAATCTTATGCCGGATTGTAAATAATTTTATTATGTATTTATATCTTCAGTAATCTGCACTTTCCAAAAATATCATTATTACTAATATAAACTCAAATATTTCCTTTTTGTTTATGTTTAGAACACCGACGTTCCGGAGTTGACTCCGTTTTTAGTGTTTATTCTCTATAATTTTAACAATGCAATAATAAATAATAAATTTAACTGCATACTTAGCTTTTAAATAATCAATAATTAAAATTTTCTGGTATAAAGCAATATCAACCTACGTACAGCAACAGTGTGTAGCAAATTTAACTTAGTCAGAACCATCATTTCTCCCGAATCCAATCCTTACAGTCCAAAATCCTTAATGCTCCTTACTTTGTCACAAATCAAGTCATCCATCAGGACCTCAATGTCCCATAAGTTGCCGAATTGGCCAAAACCAGATACCATTCCTTCCATGGAAAACTTCCCAACCACCCAAATCGACTTGTTTCTAACCTGGCTTCTCCTTCATTACCTAATAATCCTCCTAGGCGTCTGAAAAGAAGATAGCCACGAGATCTTCTCCTATAGAAATGTTATTGGAATTATATCAATGGATAGATTCTCTACATGTTTGTATCATGTCACTATCTCACCTATAGCAAATTTACTTGTTGTATATATGTTATACAGTTGTAAATAACAACAAATAATTGAGTAAAAAAGAAAACAAACTTAGTATAGTAAGGTGCTTAATTAAGCAATAGTTTTAAAAATATATTTTTTTTTAAAAGAAAAAGTAACGAAATAAGATTATATAATGCTTTAGACACAGGAAAAAGCTAGAATTGGATATAATAAAATTTATTGGACAAAAGAATAAAC
>NW_027109342.1:3320-4073 GCF_000696795.3 Halyomorpha halys
CGGTGATAAGGGTCCAATGAGCTAAGAGATAAAGCTTCAATGGGTAGTTCAAAAAATAATATGCAGTTAATTATATCATTAAAATAATAATTTAAATTTTACACGAGAAAAAAAGTATATTTTTGAAACAAAATTGTTATACTTCGAAATAAATTAAAAAAACAAACTAAAATATATTTTCAAATTGAACTTAAATACATCAAAACTAAATCATTCGCATAATATACTATAATCCTATACCGGATAGAACATAATTTTATAATATATATCTTCAGTGATTAGTACTTTCCAAAAAAAAGTCCATTAACAATTTAAGTTCGACACGATAAAAAATATTTATTCAACAATAGACATATAAAATACCCGTCAAAGGTTTAAAACTACCTAAATTTTTGAAAAAAATTTGATATATTTCGAAATAAAAAAAACTAAAATATATTTTCAGTTTGAACTTCTATCAATTTCTTGGAATTCTATCAATGGGTAGATTCTCTACATGTTTGGATCATGTCACTATCTCACCTATAGCAAATTTACTTGTTGTATATATGTTATACAGTTGTAAATAACAATAAATAATTGAGTAAAAAAAAAATAAAACTTAGAATAGTAAGGTGCTTAATTAAGCAATAGTTTTAAAAATATATTTTTTTTTTTTAAAGAAAAAGTAACGAAATAAGATTATATAATGCTTTAGACACAGGAAAAAGCTAGAATTGGATATAATAAAATTTATTGGACAAAAGAATAAAC
>NW_027109342.1:6098-6719 GCF_000696795.3 Halyomorpha halys
CCTGTAATTCTTCAGAACTTTGATATATAACTTTTAAAATAGAATCTAGTCTTAAATCCCCCTTACGGCCAAAACTATTCCGGGTAACTCCTTTTCTGAGCAAGGTTGACTGGACGATTTATTGAAGCAACATTATATAATTGTAGGAAGATAGTCCGAGTGTAATAGTTTTCTTTTACTATTTGGTACCTTTATTGACCGCCACCTGGACTATCTACCTACAATTAAAGAATATACCTTCCAATAATATTCCAGATAACGGGGCTCAACAAATGAGTTACCCTGAACTGTTTTGACATTTTGGAATTCAATGTTCTTAAAGGTGTTGAACAAGAATTGGAGGTTCGCCACCTCAGAAGGGCAAAAATATTTGTTTTTCGGTTTTCAACAATAACATGAAAACCAGATATTAAAAAAAAAAAAAATAAATCCCTTTCATAAGTTTAACGTTTTTTTTGTTTTTTGTTCGGAAGATCTTTTAGAAGTATTTGCTCTTAGTTCAATGACGTTCAATCTGAGGACCAGATAGTTACTTCTTAGACATTTTTTGCAAAAGTTCAGAAAAATTTAATTTTATGTCTTTTAGTTTAATATGTATTCTTCATTGTCTACAAATACATA
>NW_027109342.1:9100-10209 GCF_000696795.3 Halyomorpha halys
TTATATATTCTCTTATAAGGACATATAAAAATACTTTTCTATTACATTTGTATTTTTAAATTATCTAAAGGTCTAGTAAGTAAAAAAGTAAGTTTTTAAATACTTAAATAAATTTACAAGTGTCCCCCTACAAACAAATGTTTTTGTTTTCTTCCCCTGTTTTTGAGCACCCCTTTTTCTTGTGAACAGTTCTCAGTGGAATATTAATGCTGGTTTATCGTTCAGTTTGGGGTTGTAGAGAATAAAAAGAATTTATTATAAAAAAAAAAAAAAAAATTCTGTGAGTTCCAGATATAGGAAACGTGAAATCCACAAAATGAAAATAACTCGAATAAATAAAAAATTATAAGATGCTTTATTATTGATTTTATATTGGTATGTAAACATAAAACTTTTCATAATATCGTGTTTAACACAATTTCCTAACTCTAACAATTATTTCCCTAAAATATTTAAGTCAATATGAAACAAAATCAATAATAGTGCTATTGTTGAAAAAACATAAATTTGAAATTGTTTGAATAAATCAATTGTATCCATTTAAGTCTCAACACTATTATACTATAAAGGTTTTTAAATAATTTGATGTGAGGTATAAATTTATATTTAAGGTATGTTAAATTATTAATAATAACGTTGTTGTTAAACTTGTTACAAATGAATGTATTATATAAGATGTTAATTGTTAAATTGTCCTTGAAGATGGCCGAAACGTTGGATTGTTGATGATATGATAAAGAGTATTGAGACTTAACATGGACACCAATTGATTTATTTAAACAATTTCAAATTCATGTTTTTACAATAATAAAAATAGTATTGATTTTAAGTCATAAAAAAATTCAAAAGATTGTATATAAAATAAATTTGCTTCGAATTCGAAATTTTCCAATAATATCCAACTTTAAATATATTTTTTTCAATTGTACGGAGATAGAATATATCAACACAGAAATGACACAAGAAATAAGGAGAAAGATCCCAATAAAACAGCATTAGTACAGTATGCAGCTAAAAATCAATATAATTTTGATAACACCATAATTTTACATAAAGAAAACAACATGTTCAAAAGAAAAATACTTGAGTCAATTTATACATCAATTATA
>NW_027109342.1:16736-17236 GCF_000696795.3 Halyomorpha halys
ATCGTGAACTACAAGTGGAATGAATATACGAATTCATCAAGAACGTTTTCCGAAATTCCAACATTCTCTCAAAGGCTAAATGGGTTCGGGAACCCTCCGATGTCCACTCAGCCTCATTAAGAGGGAACTCTTAGTGGGGTAAAAATCTGGGGGTCGAGCATGATTGACCAAATCACCTCCTTGCACAACCGTTAGTCTAGTAACAGTACTTCCTTACCACCCCTGACCCTACAGGGGTTGTTGCGGTACAGATTTAATTTGTTTTTTATTATTATTAAGTGTTTTTCAGTATATAACTCGGTTATTTATTTTATTAATTCTATGAACATATTTTTTTTTTTAATTTCAGTATATAACTCGGTTATTTATTTTATTAATTCTATGAACATATTTTTTTTTTTAATTTTCATTCTTAAATTACATATTTTAGAGTTCTACTACTGAGTAGTTTCTCTACATCCTGTATCATATCATTATGTCATTATGATCAAATTTACTTG
>NW_027109343.1:0-317 GCF_000696795.3 Halyomorpha halys
CAGATTTATCTATTCTAAATTGATTTGAAGCATGTATTATTTTAACATATGTACTTTCAGTAAGATATTTTATTGAAATAACTCCAAATAATTTTCTTTTTTTACATTTACATAAAAACTAAAAAAGAAGAATAACACTGAGCTATAATATACTTGTTATACATTGGGAATGGTCAATAGAATTGACTGCTGATGTTTGCTCAACAATATTGTGTCTCAATCTCTTATTGTATAAACATTTCATCATCAAACGCAGAGCATAAAGGTGGTTCAGATAATTGGGGCAACGTTTATTTATTTATATATATGTATATATA
>NW_027109343.1:563-3445 GCF_000696795.3 Halyomorpha halys
TTTTAACTATACATTTGCCGAAGTTTCGCCCCATTTTGCAGGGCTATAGAAGGTACGAAACTACTAAAAATATGTCGAAATTGAATGATGATAAGGTGACATTAATGTTAACTAAAGGGGGTTAATAATTATGCAAATATAAGTGAAAATTGTATACAAATGAACAAAAAGAAATAAAAATAAGATGTAAAACAATAAAATGACATATAAAGAATTTATGTAACTATTAAATTGAAAAGGTTGTACTGTTCCTTTTCAATTTAATAGTTACATAAATATTAAAAAAGAGTATCATGTAATTATATGCTTGAATAAATCCCGGGTAGGCCCGGGCTCGAACTCACTACATTTTGGTTGGAACTCCCCATATCCTAAAGTAATTTCTAGAAAGTGAATGTTTTTTTCTTTTTCTTAAATTCTAATCGTAGAAAGTAGTGGTCATACTGAGCTTATTTCGGTCACAAATCGCAGTAAATTTTATTTATTTTAAAGATTAATCAATTAATCCACAAACCATTCTATGGAATTCTGAAGTAAATTAGAAAAAATGTAAAAAAAGTAAGAATAATTTGGCTAAAATCTGAAATATCGGTAGGGATAATAGAATTTTCGTTCTTATGAGAAAATTATACATTTTTAAGCGCCTTTTGAGAAAGGAATGTTCTAAAAGAGATTAATTTGGTCTCACATATTATAGGTTTAGAAATAGATAGATAAATTAAACTACAAGCAATTCTGATAGGAAATTAAAATTATTTAGTGCAATTGTTTTAGTTTATACGATTTTTAAGTTTGTGGAAAAAAAGATAAATTTTCGAGAGGTGGTATCATAGAAATTAATGATCGATAACTGCTTATTTTGGTATCAGATTTCATCGGAATTAGAAATCTAATAGATTAATAAAATTACAAGCTATACTAAATTGTTAACTTATTCAGAAAAAGTTAAAAAATCACTCAAAATATGAAATACCGTAATAGTTTCTACAAAAGCAAACTTTATTTTAAATAATTTTTTTTTATATATTAGTTACTAAAATGAACTCAAATTTTGTATCTAGAATTTAAACTCCTAATTCGTGTTAACCGATGATGAATAATTAAGAATTAGTTTGCAGCTTTTTTATTTATAATATTACCTAAAAAAATTAATTCATAAATAATGCACTCCAATAATATTTTAATAAATTCAACGGTTTAGTAGAAATTTATAGCCGGGCGTATGGGATAGAAGAGGCCTAGAAGTTGGACCTAAAAGGAAGGCTGGGAGGGTAGTTCTCCTTAATGCTGGCTGCAAGAACACCCCCGGCTATAGGCCTCTATAACTTACCCCGCATCTCCTCTACAAACCATCCACTCCCCGTTTCAGCCCTGTTTTTTGCACCTTCCTAATGCCTTGTACAAGAAATTCAGGCCTCCATCCTGTAACAACACCCAAGAGTACCCTCATGTTAGAGAAAAAAATTATCATATTTGAGTTTTTTTAGCTTTGTTTTTCTAGACGAACCATATTAGGAACAGGTAATGCAACTAGATCAGAATTTATTTTTAAATTAACACTATCTATACGCAATGTTCCCAAAAAATTTCTTCGTAAATAAAAACAGCAGATTTATCTATTCTAAATTGATTTGAAGCATGTATTATTTTAACATATGTACTTTCAGTAAGATTTTTTATTGAAATAACTCCAAATAATTTTCTTTTTTTACATTTACATAAAAACTTCACCAACGTTCCGGAGTACTCCTCCGTCTTCAGGGTTCTCTTCGAGATACAAATTTTACTATTTCGCGGATTCGAGGTGCTTCCTGTGTCCGGATCATATAAATATTTTTTGTAAATGTTTAAAAAAACAATATTTCGGAATAAAATGCAGCATTTATCAAGCCTAATATCTGGTCAATATCACGTGGCGAGATCGAGATATATGGCTTGTTAACAGTTTCTTTTAATTTGAGATTTTTTTTTTAAACATTGACGAAATATAATATTATGGTAATGATGTGCGATTAGTTCACTGTAGATTAATATGAGGAAAAGATGGTCGAGTTGCGGTCATCAAATAAACAAAAACTTATTTATTTCTGCTGATGTTTCGACCTATATTTCAAGAATTCATCAGGGCTGTCTTGACTGAAAAAAGTTGAGTTGTAATTTTTTATCTCCTTATGTTAATAAAAAAATATTTCATCATAGTTTATAATTATCGATTTTTCGTTCCTTTAGTAAAATTGCGTAATGTTTAATTATTTAAAAAATGAATAAAATAAAAGAACATTAAATGAAGATTTTTTTTAAAAATCTGCATTTAAGACCCTGTTAGACTATCTCAAAAAAGATAATAAATATCTCATATGAAATTTAAAAAATTAAAATCTGTACCGCTCCAACCCATGAAGAGTTAAGGGTGCAGTATTTTGTGAGGAAATACTGTAACTAGACCAACGGTTGTGCAAGGAGGTGTTTTTGGTGAGAATGACGCTAGTCTATCAGATGTTTTTACAATTACGGGTGACTCACAGCTACAGTGTAACAGAAAATAATTATCTGCCCAGCCGGATTCGAATCCAGGCCCTTGTTAGTTGCATTGTGCCTTACCACATTGCCACCGCGGTCCCTGATATTAAAAAAAATACCTAATTTTCCATGGATTTGCTGAGTTCAATTGAAATCTAATATTAAACTGTTTTCGAAAAAATCTAAGTAGCACTTCCGTTTAAAGAAAACATTTCTGTCGAGGCGTATACCTATATTTTCATTCATTAAAAAAATTATATCTAATATGGTCTGACCAGATGACAATAAAAATTATATACATTAGTGAAATATTTGTATTGGTTGTACAGACCGAAATGGATTGTAAAAGGAAACTGTAGGGG
>NW_027109344.1:0-2688 GCF_000696795.3 Halyomorpha halys
TATAATTTTTTTTTTGCGATAGTATAACTAACTCATTATTATGATGTTATAACTATATATTATAGTTAATAGTCCATACAAACGATTTTTTGGCAAGTACCAATGACAAACTAGCAGCCTCAGGAAAAACATGGTCATTACCTAGAACTATGGGAAAAAAAATCTAGAAAGAAGATAGATGGAGATACGAGTAGACAAACACTAGAGGTGCTGATAGGAGCAGTTAGACATCATGCCTCTTGTGCAATTTATTTTATTTTATTTTTATGACAGTTATTCCACTGGTAGTAGCTGTTTTATTGGCAGCTATGAATAAAACACCAGAAGTGTTATATACGATGGACAATAAATCGTACTATCACAAGATTTAGATCTGCAAAAAATATTATAATGGAATGAAAAATAGTTGATTATTCTGGAACTAGGTCCCTTTAGAACAATTACCAGGGTAAATTCAATTTTATAATAACATATATTGGCCAAAAACAGTGTGGCCACACTTTATTATAACTTATATACAGAGAAGAACAAAATAAATAGATTAAAAACTAACCGACTAAATAAAAAACAAAACAAAAAGGCAATTACAAAATATCTGTAATATTATAATAATGGATTAGATTGATGAAGTAAAAGGTAGTTGAATAGAAGGGTTTTAAACGAGATAAGGGTTGGTAGCTGTCGTAAGTTGGAGGTAATGGAGTATAAAATAGTAATAATACATTAAATATAATAGAATATAATAGTAATAATACATGCTTTGAATTTATCATGGAGAGCATATGATGTTATCAAATCAATTTTTACTAAAGGTTTCCGAGATTATTGCTGTTATAGTGATTTAAAAAAATATTTCAGTTATAAAAAGGGTGTATTAGGGTCAATGAGAAATATGTGGGACAAGGATGGTTGCCAGACCATTTTTAATTTTTTAAATTAATAATTCTTTCATGTTTCTAGAGAAGTTAGGGAAAGTTTGTTTTTTTCCTTTGACCGTTTTCAAATGACCGCCACTATTCTTAGATAATGCGGACTAATTTCAGTAAATGTAAATGAGTTTCATATATACTTCAAAAATTATGTAACGATAAAATGATTAGATTTTCTAAAATGCTGAGGCCATTGTGAAGGCATCATCTCAAAACTGTAGCGACCCTAATTAGATTCCGGTCAGGGTGGGTTGACTTATATTTCACGGAATGAGTGGTAATAATGGCTGGTAACCAGTATGTAGGGTTTTCTTTCCATGCCCATATATCATAAATGACCAGGATGAGAGAAAAAGAAATTGTTCCATACAGTTTGTAATTATACACGTAATGTATAAACATTTATTATCACTACACATAACAAGCTATCTATAAAATATAGTTTAATGTATTAAATACTGTATTTCAAGCAGAGTTATTATAGAGGTAAAATAAAAAAATCGTTTCATATTCAATGTTCATTCATATTTTACAAAATCTATTATTTAAGGACCAACAACTAGACAACTCTCCTTAATTTCATCATACTGCACACTCAATGAAATATTCATATAATTTTTAAAACATGCATTTTGAAGTAAGTTGTTATTTGATTTTTTTTATAAATATATGTAATACTTTTTATTCAAATAATACACTAAAGGGCAATAAATATTGATGCTGTAAGTACAAAATTATACCGTATGTATATACTAGGTTAAGAGAAAAGTGAGTAAAAAATAATATAAGAAATAAATTAAGATAAGTTAAAATTAAAATGGATGGCAAGAAAAATATATATAAATATTTTAATTAAATATCGGCGAATATGAGAAAACAAGTAAAGTAAAGAATTAAAAATAAAAGAAATCATCCAGCTTTTAATGAAATATTAATGTGAATGAAAATTTCATCATTAGGATCAATATTTCGATCATAAACTTTTAATAGTCAGAAAAAAATTGGTTTTAATACGTAAATAACATCTAAAAAAGGTATGTGCATGGTCTTTAGTTTATTATGTTAAAATTTGTTAAATGGAAAAAGTTGTGTTAAATGGAAAAATATTTCCTTTTTTCAGCTTATTAAAATATAATATTTAACATAGTTGGTAGTCTGTTAATAAATCTGCTAAATGAAGAATGACATGAATCACGCAACAGACTAGCTGAGCTCGTCAAAATTAAGTCCTTTAATAGGTTAGTTTAAACTTTAATAAAGTAATAGATAAAAGTAATAATTAAGAAAAGGAAAAAAAAAAAACTAGGAGAGGAAACAAGGGACAAGTTCCCTGCAAGCTCAACAAGCTCCCTGGCCGAGGCACCGCCGTTCTTACCCCATCAGAACTCAGTACACCCCTTAAATTACAAATATTAGAAAAATGGCAGGCCAAGTGGGATGAAAGCTCTCCGAGTAAATTAAAAGAAATAAAACATAGTCGACATTCTACCGTAACAGCCGCAGGGAGGAGGTTCCTCTGGCCCGCATGAGAATAGGTCATACTCTCCTCACGCACTCTCACCTGATCAGAAAACGGCCACCTCCAACGTGCACATATTGTCAGTCCATTCTTACACTCTTACAATTAGACATATTTTTGAAGAGTGAACTCACTATTTACCAACAATAAATAGGATAGGACTGAACCCAAATTTATCCGAAGCTCTCGCAGATGAGGAAGATAAAATTACACGAGTGTTTGAATTTTTAAAAGTACATC
>NW_027109344.1:12849-19489 GCF_000696795.3 Halyomorpha halys
GAAAAACGAATTTGTCCAATTGGGCCAAAATTGGAAGATATAATCTATTTGCAGTAGAACAATATTCGTGAGTAATTGTTATATGGCATTAGTGAAGTTTAATGTAGACATTATTGTAAAAAAGAAACTTAATTTTTATCAATTAGTTAAGAATTAATTCACAATAATATAAGAATTATTTTCATACTTTGTGACTTCTAATAAATTATGGTAATGAAATTTATAGAAACAAAGTAGTATTTCCGGTAAGTCGAATTTAGTAAAAAACTTGCTTTAGAGGTAAAACGTAATTTCAGTTTAATAAAACGTCTTGTTTTTTAACTATATCAACCATATATATACACGCTAGAGTCCCTTGAAGCCAAATAACTAATTATCCTAAAATATTGTTTGTGCTTTTTTCAATATATATGGTTAATGAAGAAAAAACACAAAAAATTCTATGATAATTAGTTATTTGGTTTCAAGGGACTTTATTGTGCATATCCTCAAAAAACTAAGATCTGATATTTTTCATGAACATAAGTCGTCCTACTATACGTTTCATATGTACGTACTCGTAGATGTAAAAATAAACATGATTATGTTTTTTATATTACAGAAATAAAGGGCTCACACTTGTAAGGTGTGAGGAATCAGAGTAATGTCTTGGCATTAGGAAGGAGATTGCTGGTGGGTCGCCGTAAGTGAATCAGTTATGTAGATCTGATGAAAATTAAACTATTCACGCCTCATGTGGCTCACAACTGTGAAGGGATTATTCAATTTATCTTTGTGCAGAGCTTTAGTTTATTCACAGTTACGCTCTGGATACATTTCTGTAAAATATATTTGAGTTAGATAGTAATAATATATATGTATGACATTTTCTATTTTGTTATTATTATTTTATTTACTTTTTTAATAAACTAAAGCAAAAATAGAAATTATCCATTAGCAATCATGTCAATACTTTCAATATTAGTTGTAAAAATATTCAATAAAAATGTAAAAACAAGGGGAAAAAAATCAAAACTAAATGGTCAACATATCGGCAGTCAAATCTTGGTTCATAAGGAAAAGAAAATATCATGTAAATGATGTAGTAAAAATACCTCCCCTCTCTCCTCCAAAAAAAAAATAAATAAACAGCAATAAAGTAACTACTCAACCGATCAACACGAAACTTGGGAGCATTTTGGTATCAATACGGCTGTGAGAGCTACGCTCTAACAGGTACCCTAAAAAGCAGAATCGAAAGATTTATGGAAGGTCCGTACAATTACAGGAGCTATCTGGGATCAGAGCCTTGACACATGGAGAAGAAAAACTAACAGTGAACTGCTTCCACAGACTGGACAATCATTATCTCAAGATATGAACGCAAGTTAAGATGGGTGGGATATGTGGCTCGAAACAATCCATCAGAACCCCTGTACACATAAATGTCAGCATAGTAGGTAGGAGACCACATGTCAGCCACATGAGGCCAAAACTAGATGAATAGACAGAATTAAAAAAAATACGAAAGTGCTGCCTACATAAAACTGAAAATCAGGCGTGGATGAGGCTGGTTTGGGCGACCAAAGGTCTACAAGTTTTGCAGAGCCAACCAATAAAAAGAATCCATTAAATGGCACAACCGTTAACCATTAAATGAAATCAAATACAGAGAAGTTATGAGCGATTATAGGAACTATGGACATTAGATAAATAAAAAAAATCCTTCAAATCAATTACAGTTATAAAAAAAAAATTATTTTTATTTTCTTTAAAAAGCGCTTTTTAGAAGTTTCAGAGGACATTAAAAACGAATATAATTTCCTTTATCCTAAAAAAAAAAATATTAGGCCGACTTTCCTTGAAACCTCGTTTTTATATTTTTTTGTGAATTTAAAATAATTTAATGGGATCAGTAATAGGTTTTTTTATTCTTAAGAAAGAGTCGAATCGACTGGTATATAAAAACCGTGAATAAAAATGTATATTTTCAGAGCTACGCACACGTAATTTTGTACATACTTTTTTTTTCTACCGTATCGTGGATTTTAGTAGCATCAGACCTCGCCGTGGCGAAAGGGAATATTTAAAAAAAAATGTATTTCAAAAGTTTTTTGTGGACGTACATTTGAACCATTCCCTTCAATATCTATAGATTTTTAGAGGATTAAATTATGAAATTAACTTACAACTTTATGATACTGCAATATTCTTGAAATATTCAAACACTTAAAAAAGTTAATATAAATTTAGATTATAATATAGTATAATTCTCCTGAAAAAACATAAGGGGGCTGCTAAATATTACCCATTGATCCTTTAAGTGTGTTAAACAGGGTAGGATAAAATAAATGGGTGGAATAAATGAAATGTTGAAACGAACGAACTTGATATAGGAATGAAAACTGAATTAAATATGGTAAATAAAAGCAATGCATATGTATACATAAAAATTAAAGACAAAATTAATATAATGGATTTTATGATTAATCAATGCAAAAAAATTCTAATTAAAGATTAAATGAATTAAATTTGTTGGCCAATTAAATAAATTGGAGTGAGACGACTCATTTTAAATTAATTAAATGTCTAGTGTGAAGTCAAATCAAACTAACATTGATTTCGAGTCATGCTGCTTTGATTCGTTATACTAAAGATTTACTTATTGAAATAATAGGTCTGCTCTATTTTGCTTCCCTTCAGCCTCTCTGCTGCTCGGACCAAGTAAAGCTTTCTTCTACTCATTTATTCTTAAATGCTGATAAATGAAATTAAAAGTGAAAGTTGAACTCACTTAATAGGATACCCAATGTAACAGACTGAACCAAGGCAAAGAAGAGTATCACTTGTTTCTTATTGTCCTTAGCTTTTGTTAGATTTTTGGTCAAAAGATAAAATCAGAGTTTCAAAAGTGGTATAGGGGGAAAGGGGAAGTACAGGTTACCACCCTATTCCATCAATGTTGGGGAGGTCAAGTTTTCAATCTGTGAAACCGCTACGAAATAAAAGTTCATTCCCTCTTCCCCCACCCAGCTTGGATTCGATCCGACTTTGCTGCAATAACAAGATTGCTAAAGGTAGTCAGCCTGAACTCCCTCGGCTACAAACAGCCCATATCTGATAAGACCTTCTCCTAATATAAATATTCGAGATTTTCTTTTAACCGAGTTTCTTATAAGCGTATTATACAGGGTTGTGGATTATAACTCCCAGTAATATTTCAGGAAGAAAAGTAGATGTATTAAGAGGTTTTAAATAACATGTATTTCAATACGTTTTGTAGGAAGTTCTTACAAGCATTTTCGTATTATTTTTAAAAAAAATAAAGAAATAAGAATTTAAAATTTAATTATCCTAATAAATTACTTAACAAATGTACTATTTGTATTATTTATAGTCAATATTTTGCTTTACTTAATATTTATTTTTATTATTATTTTTTATTTATTTGTTTAATACGATTTACAACTGTACAAATAATAAATACAATAAGTAAATATGTTGTATGTTTCATTTACACTTGAAAATCTTTGGAAGGAACCACCCGTTGGTGGTACTTCAATTTATTATTATTAAAATTACATTTCACAATTTTAAGCTACATTACGTTTGTTCCTGTGAAGTTTTGATGTTTCCATCCCACAAATACATAAAAAACAATTAGATAATTAAGAATTCTTATAACAAATATTGTAAGTATTGACATGATTACTAATCAGTAAACTCTATTTTTCCCTTAGTTTATATAATAAAAAAAACGATAAATACATAAATCTTTTATTAAAAGTTTTAATTTTAGATATATTTTACAGAAATCTAAAGCGTTAATTTTGAATAAATTAAAGTTCTGCGGGAAGATAAAGCGAATAATCCCTTCACCGATCTGTGTTATATGTGGCGTGAATAGTTTAATTTTCATCAGATCTACATAACTGATTCACTTACAGCAGCCCACCTCCTATCTCCTTCCTAATGCCAAGACATTACTCGGTTTAATTCCTTACACAGATTTAGTCCATGAGGAAGAGTTTTATGGCATAAAGAGGTTTTATATAAGATATAAAGAGAAATTTAATCTATGAAGATTTTAAAATAGTATATAGCATATATATCAAATGTGGAATATTTTTTTTATATAAATAAAGTTATCAAAACTTTTTAATAATCATTTCTAATTTCATAAATTTATACTAAACTATGTGAGGATACAGCACTGCTATGTTGTGGATATGCGTGTGTTTACAGGGAACAAAGTTGTCTGAAGCCTGAAATAGTAGAAATATTGAGGTGGAACTGCGCTGAGTAACTTCCTAGCTTGTTTTTCTCCTTAACTCACGAAGAATCGCTGGTTTGAAAACAACTTTAAACTGGCAAAACAAAACCATTTACTAAGAGATTAAGTCATTGTAAATTCTCCAAGGAAGGTATAACAAATTCAGCTTCTTATTTTTAATTCATCACTTCTCATGGAATACGTTTTGGATTATTTACTGGAATAAAACGGGGAACTTTCAAAACCACAACCCGTTGAATATTTAGCGACCGGGAAGTCAGGGAGACATACGTACATGCTTTAGTTATTTTTGCTAATCCCACTGATCGTTCTAAAAATAACTAAAATTGCTTAGTCGCTAACGTCTTTAGGATTGTCCAACCGTTTTAGAGATTAATGATGCTGATCCAAAAAAGCCAGATGCCGAAAGTATATTATTTTCAACAAATACTTCATTTATAGCATTCTTATCACTGAAGTGATTCAAATATGGACTAAAGCTCCGACAATTGTAAATTAATTATTGTATGTAAATTACTGTAATGATTCTAAATAATCTGACTATATTTTATTATTTATAAAATATTATAATAAATATTCCAAAAAGTAAAATTTCACATGTTTCTCCGAAATAATCAGTCATCTTTGTTGAATCCTGTTTCCATTTTTTATTATTATTTTTCTAAAATAATTTTATCTATAATTGTAGCGTAAAACATTTAGACATTTATGATAATAAATATGATTGGCGATCAGTTCTGATAGTACAAAAAAATTTACAGTGATTTAAATAAAACTGTTTTTTTGTGATACCAGGTAGCAAAATATTACTCACACCTCGGAAGGTTCTTGTCAATGCACAAAAAAAATCATTTTATATACTTTTGGGAATTTTTATTTACACTGTTCGAATTTAAATGTTTATATGTATACCAATTGATATTATACAATATTTTTCTACAAATAATTAGTAAATAATATTGCTGATTATATTGAATAAGTTTATATGTATACACAATATCATAAAAATCAAAAGATAGTTCCCACTAAGAGGGCCAAAAAACAAAATTATTGAAACAAGACTAAATAACCAATAGCATCGTTTAAAGTGCACTTGCAACCCACATCAATATATTTTTGATTTCAAACCTTTATGACGGAGTAAAAGTAGTTTCAGTTGAAAAGATAAACTTCTCAAACGTCTAATTTTATGTCCCCTATTCTAATATTATACAAACGCCTAGGTCGTGCTATTCTATGTAGTTCATAGGTCCCTATACCACTCTTGAGTTTTCAATATATACGTAATAGTTGTTGATTCAAACTTTTGTGATTTAAAAAAAAAGAGAAGGATTTTTTAATTTTATAAATAATAATCTTCATGACCTACCCATGATTTTATCCAATTAAAAATTAATTAACGTTTAGTGTAGATTTTTATGAAGCATATATTAAAAAGAATTGATTAAAACTCTACTGCTGCAACGCATGAAGAGCCAGGAGTAACTGCTACTAGACCAACGGTTGTGCAAGTTGGTACTTTAGTCAGACTCAAGCTCGACCGCCAGATGTTTACCGAATTTATGAGCCCGGGTGTACCCCGGAGAGCTCCCGAACACTCAAGGCTGACTCAGGGCTACAGTGAATAAGAAGAATAATAGTTATCTTCATCGGCCGGATTCGAAACCAGGTCCTTAGAGTTAGTAGCACAATGCCTTACCGCCGAGTCACCGATACCCATGCAGCCTTACATAAATATGTATTTTTTTATCATATGTTATTATTTTATTTATATAATTAATTGGTAGCCATTTATGTCTCAACACTTTTAATTACATCACAAACAATCCAGTTGTTTATTGTTTATACGATTGTTGATAGTGTTAAGTTGATCTAAAAATATAAAGTAATGAAATTGTGACAAAATAGGTAACTAGACACAAGCTTATTATATATACAATTTAACTTGTAATTAATGACCTTGGCAGGATAGCCTGCAAAAAGTTATTTAAAGAATTGGGTGTGAGGTGTAGATTTATATTTAAGGTATATTAAATTATTAATGATAATGTTGTAGTTAAAATTGTTATAAATGTATGGATAAGTTGTTAATTGTTAGATTGTCCTTGAGGATGGCCGAATTGGCCGAAACGTTGGACTTGATGATCTAATAAAAATGGTTGAGACATAAATGGGTACCAGTCTGGCTCTGGCCATCAAACTGTGAGCATCTAGTTGTGTTGTGTTGTATTGTGTTTCTTAAACTTTCTCTGCCTTTCTCCTTTAATTAATTGCCTAATTACAGTGAATGGTCTACATTAGTAAGTAAAGCTGTTTTCTGGTTAAGTAGAATTGTTATTTTAATAAAAACAAGGAAATAGCAGTTGA
>NW_027109344.1:24629-42134 GCF_000696795.3 Halyomorpha halys
TATATATATTGGCATAAATTTATAAAATATAAATACCAGTTTCAAGCATTGAGACTTCATGAACGTTAGGGTCAAAATAATTTTATATGTTTAATAACGCACATTTATATAACCTTATTAGCAATAACAAATAATCACTTTGTGTAATCACCAAGTCTGAAACGTATTTGAATAATCATAATTTAAATGAGTTAATTTAATGTTAATTAACCAGTGCTTTAATTTACGAGTATATCCAGTACAGATATCGAGTTTAATTAATTGGTAAAGTTTAGATGGATTTAGGCATTTTCATAACATTTATGAGTTATTTACTAGTAAAGGATATTTTTCTGATTAATTTCATTGTATAATGTTTTATATAAATGCATGTAAATTGTTAATAATACTTAGATTATACTTTTAGATCTTTATAATACAAAGTTATAATGTATAATAAAGTAATTAATCTTCCATGGTTTTTGTTTTATATATGTATAAGTAAATTATTAATAATACTTAGATTATTCTTTGTAATCTTTATGATATAATGTTATAATTTATATTGATGTAATTATTTGCAATGATAAGAATGTGTTCCTGTTAACTAATAAGTCGTACTTATAATATTAATTTGTCATGAATGTCTTTCCGAAGGTAGTGACAAAGATATTTGGTGAAAGTAATATGCAACGGAATTATTATCGTGTAAAATTAATCTTCCATTGTCCGTCGTTCAAAGGCATGAGCACCATATTACACACATCATTTTAAATATTTTTATTTAGGAAAAGATTCGTTTTGAAGTAGAGTCGCTTCTTCAAAGCTATGTAGTTCATAGAATCAAAATGGACGTATTTCTAGAATTAAGTATTCCTTTTCCGTGAAGTAGGTGATGTTTGAAAATGCAAGCGCGATGAAATATTGATGGCTTGGTTCTTTTTGGGGCTGAGATATGAGATATTTCTGGAGACGGTTTGGGTTTTAGTGAATCCCGGAGGGGAGCTCTAATTTTTTTCTGAGATCTAACAGATGCCTATATTATTAATGCTATTGGACAGAAATATAGCTAATATGAGCGAATATCAGAGCTATGTATTATATAAGATTCTAAAAGAACAACATACGAAATCAAGAGGTGTTTTCTATAAATATCACATATTACTTTTTGAAGGCGCCAGATATTTAATTAAAATGAATCTTTTTAAATTTAAAACTGTCTTCTATGAGAGGAATCAACTTCTAGTGACCAAGAGATAAAAAATGGGAATTTTAAGAACATGTTGTTCTTTTTTTTTTATTTCAAATACGTTGTTATTGATTGATTTTTTAAATATTTATTGAAGAGCTATTATAATTCATAGTTGAGCATTAATGGGATCCATGTTGTGAGCAAATATAAGGGATATGAATTACAAAGGGAACATTATACGAAATCTAGGGATTTGTTCGATAAATATCTCAAATAACTTTTTGAATGAACCAGATATTTAATTAAAATGAATCTTTTTATATTTCAGACTATCTTCTATGAGAGGTATTAACTTCTGGTGACCAAGAGATAAAAAATGAGAATTTTAAGTAATAACTTTTTTCATTTGAAAATACACGAAATCCAAAAATATTCTCCATTTTATTCTCAACCCCTGAAATAAATAAATAGTTTTCATTCTTAGGAATAATAAGTAATGGATGAATATAAAATATTAAAGAGTTCGGTAGATAATTATCGGAGTAACAAGGAAAAACAAAGATAGGAATTTGAATGGTAAAAAGTCGAGATTACCCAATCTCTTCCGATCACATTCATACCTACACGGCTTAATTATTATTTGCTAAATTGTTGTAATCTTGGCAGAAACGAAGTTTATATTCGTTATTTTCACCTTGAGAAATTCAGAAACACGAAGTTGTAAACTATTTGAATGCTGTGTGTTCCGCGCACCACTCAAACCAAGTTTGGCTTGGATTCCACTTCCACTCTTGACAATCTTTCGAAGTGCCTAAAAATATGATGGCCCCAAAAATTCCTAATATAGAAATGTTATTAGATTGCTACCAATAGGTAGCTTCTCTACATGACTTTATAATCTAACATTACACTATTATAATATGACATTACATTTACTAGATGTATTTTTATGGCTTGTTTTCGATGAAATTTTAAATAAATTTCCTCTTTCATTACCATTAATATAGGTTAAAAAAAGTAAGAAATGAGTTGTTCCCATTTATGTAATAATGATCAATGGATAAATACAAAATTTTAAAGAATTTGGTTAACAATCAAAGGACAAAAAAGAAAAATTAAAAATAGGAATTAGAATTGTAAAAAATCGAGATCACCGATATCTTCCGATAGTATTCGAACCTACACGGCTTCGTAATTATTTGTCAAATTGTAATCTTGAAAGAAACGAAGTTGATATTCGTAATTTTCACTTTACGCTAAAAATACGAAATTTTATATTGATTGAATGTTTTGTATATTTAATTTTTTTTTTATTTCTAAAGGAAATGGTGCGATCCTAAATATAAATAACCAACTATTGCAGGATAAACAGGAAAACTTAAAAAAATATGGAGGCACCGGAAGATATGTTTCATTTCATAGCAGTTTGCACAATTTTTAAGTGTCAGTTTTAGGAAATACACAACTAAATACATTGTAAACTGTAAGAATTCTCTATGGCTTTAATTATTAAATCATGAATATATTAGTATGACTATAAAAAGTCATAATTCAATTATTTAGTAACAATAATGAAGGCCTAATGAACCCGAAGGTTCGACGCCGATACCACCAAACGCTATCTGCATACATCCTTCCAGTGACCAGTGAACCCAATTTCATTAAATCAGTTATAACGCTATCCTCCTATCTACGTTTCGGGTTACCTCTTGAACGTTTACCCGTAGGTTCAGTGTATATTAACCTTTTAGGGATCCGCTCGTAACTAAACTCTACAAACTTACACGCCCATCTTATACGCCGCAATGCTATAACTTGAATTATATTTACCCTTTGTAGGACCCTTAATCAAGCGTTGTGTAATCTTCTAAATTCTCCCGTTAATTAATCTTTTTTCGGTCCGAATATTTTGCGCAATACTTTATTTTTGAAAACCCTAAGACGCTGTTCATTCCTTAGAGTAAGAGGCCACGTCTCACCGTGGGGAGGAAAATAGTTTTGTAAATTCTAATTTTTAAGTTTTATATAGAAGGCGCGAGCTTAGCAGTTTCGAAATTGAAAAATAACAAACATTTCACGCCTTCAACCTTGCTTTTATTTCCTCATCATTTTTTTTTCTAGTTACCGTAGAACCTAAATAATACTTCAGCTTATCTACCTGTTCAAACGTATTTCCTCCTATCAATTATTTAGTAAATTATTAAAAATAGCTTTATTAAAAACGTAATCCGAAATTTACCTAATTAATGCTTTTAGTCGTATTTATTAATAATAATGTCGTAAGTTTTATACAGTCCATTAGACTGACAACAAGCGGTTCGTTAGGTCGCATAGTTAGAGGAAGCTTCCTCCAGCTTTAGATCGGTAGATGATGTAAAGAAGCCGCTTGAGCTGAGATCAAAGCCTCTTTGGTCGAATAAACCACGGATCAAGGCTCAATAAGATCCCAAGACCGTCCTTAATGCCCTCACATTACATTCGCTTAATCGAGCATAAAAAGTAATGCTGTTTACACGGGCCATTTCAGAAAAAGCGTCCTCTGGGGCATTGTAACGAAACCTATCTTAAGCCTCATTATTTGCAATTGCCTACATATTGAAAATATAGTAAGGAGAAATATTGCAACAATGCCAAAATTCGAATTCGAGATATTGACTTAAGAACACTACTACTAGGTACTATGGCCCAAATAACACAGTCTCACAAAGTGGTGTGTGCGTGAACAGCCTAGTTAAAAAACGAGAAGTCTTATGAAACTAAAATTACATATTTAAGGCTGATATATCTCTGGGATATATTAGCAACGTTTTCGCTAAAACCACCTTACATCGTTCTCAGACTAGTTTTGTTACAACCTATATACACCAATAATATTTCAGGCGAGGAGTTAGTAAGGAGTAAGAGGCCAACCAGTGACAAAATCAAATCAAAATGACAATGTAACTACTTATAAGTTAAAAAAAGCTATTGTATTTTTAAAACTAACATTCATGTAAAGAATTATAGTTATTATTGGCGTGATAGACCGTGGAGGTCCAAGGCCTAGCGCGAAGTACTTAGGAAATATATCGTGCGTTTTCATAGGGTGGGCTCTTCATTCCTAAGCCTATTTTTGTGAGTGCCATCCATTGGCTAGCGGGCCTCACACATGCCTTGGGGTAGGCTGTGAGTGAGTCTTGTATAAATCCTTGGATTAATGCTTGGAAAAATCCTCGATAAGTCCGGGAACTGGAACTCACAACCTTTGGGTTGGCAGACAGGCGCGTTACCACGCTCCTACCGTCACCCCAATAAAAAATAGTGTTCGTTTTATAATATGGTAAAAGAATTTCAGATCTTTGTGCCTAAAGGTCCGTGGACCATACAACTTTCACTTACCCTACATATAAAGTAATGTGTAGTTTGATTGGCTCGTGTAGCGGTGTAGCGTGTAGGTTGATCGATATACGGCATGTCACAATTTAACTAAAGGAGATTATAACACAAAAAAGGCAATCCTTCCCGGCCGAGCCTACCCCACTAAAACCTCCAGAAAGTAACAGTTCACTTTTGAAATATTTCCTTAAAACAGGAAGAGGAGACTTGAGATAGGCTAATCGACAATATTGGAAAACGGCGTCTGACCTCTGAAACGTTGATAAGAAATAAATATATTGATGGGAAGGATTTTCAACTAAATTAGCTAATAAAACAACAGAAGAACTTTTTAAGTGAGTTTTTTTTTTAATTATAGCCTCTAACAAATCTGTTAGAACTAATAATTCTATGGACCTCAAATAAATACGTAGTCAATAGGATCCATACTTAATAAAGAAGGAAATTTCTAAGGTATTATTTACCTCAATACTCTTTGTGACATAAAATTATCTATAATGCTGAAAAGACCTGTATATTGATTTTTGAGTTATTTTCCCTTGTGAATATTTCTCTTATATGCATATAGATGGATAGAATTGTTTATTATTACTTATTTGTATAAATAATATTATTTTTAAAAAACTACTTTTCAAGAATGAAAATTTGTCTGTCTGTAGAGGTTTAAACATAAAAAAAAATACATAAATATGTATAAACACTTTTCCACTCTTTAAATTAAAATTTCGGAATATATAAAGTATTAGTAATCATTAGGACAGTTTATTTTACATTAAATTCTTTTATAAACTTATTTCGGCAGTTTTTATAATCTGTGCCAGAGTTTTTACAGCTTTCAATAAATTTAGTTATCGTTTTCCTAAAAATGACACTCTAACGTCCTCCAATAATGGCCAAACTGCTATAAAATGAGACGCATATTTTGGTGCATTCATGTTTTAGAAGGAGCAGTTTTCCCCAATGCAACTACTGTTGGTAATTTATACTTAGGATCTAACCTTATGCTTTAAAAAATAGCCAAATAAATAAGTGATTTTATTCCCTTCTGAAAGTACCCATAACTATAGTTTTGCAATTATTCTCTTATATTTTGGGGTCTATTTATGTTTAAAATAATTACACCGAAATGTAAAAAAAAAGCACATTTACTGCTATTTAACTAATATACAATCCTTTACATATTTTTTTGTAAATTATTTTTGAGGTAATTCGACCACCATTTAATTTTACATGAGCTTAGTAGCTATTGGCATCCTAATAATCTACTATTCCTCACGACTCGCGTCACATAAATTGTACTGAACTTTGATTTATTTCATTCTGAATTAACGAAGAATCTCGATAAAATAATGAGTCGGCCTCCTTGTGCTTCTTTACATATATGTATTTTTATTTATTACCTGTTTACAGTTTTCTTCTTGTTATATTCAGCGAGAGAAGAGTTCATGGAAAGCAGAATTAAAATTCACAGCACAACTCAAACGTCAAACAAGGTTCCCTGATAAAGAGATATAGCCAACAGAGGGAAATATACGACTGACAGTGCAACTTTTATGGAAAGGTGTTGGTTGGGAACTGTAATCCATTGAACTGCGGTCCTCCCACACAGCCCGGCCCTGGGGCAACTCAAACTGGACACAACTCTAACACAAAACTCAACCCATTTCAGTCTTTTACCAACCCAATAGCATGTACTGGTATTCAGCAGAGTATGATATTCATAATACATGATAAACATTGCAGGAATACGTTAGTTAAGAAACAGAGTAAAAAAATGTTAGGATTTCATGAGTTGAAAATAACGAATATCAACTCCGTTTCTGCTAATACTGCAATTTACCAAATAATAACAAAGCCGTGAACGAATGAATGCGTTCGGAAGAAAACGGGTGGTCTCGGCTTTTTACGCTGCTTATTCCTATTATTGTTTTCCCTTTTTACTCCCATAATTATCTATCGCATTCTTTAATATTTTATATTCATCCATTTTTTATTCCTTCGTAAAATCCTCAATACTCCTTACTTTGTCACAAATAAAATCATACATTAAGACCTTAATGTTCCCTATGTAACCGATCTAGCCCTAACCAGATATCACTCCTTCCATTATAAACTCTCTAACCACTCAAACCCCTTAGTTTCTAATCTTGCATCCTCTTCCATTCCTGACAATCCTCCGAGGCGCCTGAAAAGAAGATGGCCACGAGACCAGCTAATGTAAAATGACATTAGAGTGCTACTAATGGGTAGTTCCTCTACACGCCTGTAACACTCCAATTTAACTTAGATCAGATTTACTAAATGTATTATAATGTACAGTTGTAAATAGCAATAAATAAATGTTAAAAAAAAATCCATTGTTTATTAATCCTAAGAATGAAAAATACTTTTTTCTCTCAAGGATTGAGATTAAAATGGAGAAAAGTTTTGTGTTTCTTCTATTTTCAAACGAAAAAAGTTAATGCTTCAAATTCCCATTTTTTTATCTCTCGGTCACAAAAAGTTGATTCCTTTCATAGAAGATAGTCCTAAATATAAAAAGATTCATTTAAAATAAATATCTGGTTTATTCAAAAAGTTATATGTAATATTTATTGAAAAAATCCCTAGATTTCGTATAATGTTCCCTTTGTAATACATATCCCTAATTCGTATCAGTATTTTTCCTTTTTCCACTTATAATTATTTACCAAACCCTTAAATTTTTTGTATTTAATCATTTATTATTAATAGTAAAACAGGAACAAGTTATTTCTTCTTTTTAGAAAATCTTTATTAAGAGGAAATTTATTTAAAATTTTAATGAAGACAGACCTATTTTTTAAAAAATTATTGATTGATATTTCCACTAAATGCATTCAATAATTGTAATATTACATTATAATGGCATGTAGAGAAGATACTCGGTGGGATAAATTTAATAAAATTTCTACATTAGAAATTCTCGAGGCCATCTTCAGACACTTCGGAGGATTGTTAGCAATGGAAGATGGAGCAAGGTTAGAAACTAATATGTTTAAGTGGTTGAAATGAAATGAAAAATAATTTTATTCTGGGACATATGTCCCCTAAGAATAAATACAAGGTTCAAACATTATGATTATTTGTCTGGCAAGCATTTTAAAGTTACCAGTAAGCAAAATAAAATTACATTTAGTTTTTGGCTCAACAACTGTTTATAATGTTAATCAATATATGCTTAACTATATTATTCACAATAATGCGGAGGTTTGGTTATATAATAAGTGAAGGAATAGGTGTTCTTTAAAGGAAAGAATAGATGAGGATTGGCGAATAGAGATAGGAAGAGTATTCCAGAAGGAGGTTGCACGTATGACGATGGATTTGCTGTAGGAGGTTCTAGAGGAGGGCATACATAAACTGATTGGTTGAGATCTGGTGTTTAATGAATGGATAAATGAACGAAGAGTGAGGAGATCAAGGATATATATTTTTTCACTTTAAGAACTTGGAATAGGAAAACCCCAAAGAGATATTGCGTTTGGAAGGTTGGATAGAGTCACTTCAACTCGGTATACCAACGGGAGACATGAGAGCTCCTTGGAAACCCAAAGATAAATCTTACGAAGCAATTAAAAAGTTTCTTCAGATAGCCCTCCGTAGACCAAGGACCATAGTCAAAGATAGGGAAATCGAGGGAGAATACTAGGAGCCGATAGGTGTTCTGAGGAATGAAATCACGGAATCTCAGGAATTGTTTGACTACAATTATGGATTTGCGTGTGATTTGGGAAATATGATTATTCTTGGAGAGGTGCCGAAGGTGACTCCAAGGTTTTTTATTGTAGGATTGAAGCGGTTGGTTGTTGAGGAAGAGTAAGGGAGGGAATAAAAGCAGCGCTTGGAACTAATAAGAATGGACATGGTTTTTTTAGCATTCAAGTTTAACGCCCATGCATATTGCTATCAATATCTTCCTGTACCTTTAACCAAAAGTGGTTATAATTTGATATTCGAGAGCACTTAATTTAATTAACGGTTATTTGCCGATTTTCATTAAGATGATTTGAGAGCGATTCTTTAAAGTAAGATTTGAGACAGGTTAATTTGAAGGAACATCCCACGCATACACATGCTCAAATATGTAATTTTAGTTTAGTATGACCTTTAGTTTTTGAGCTAAGCAGTTAACACAAAGACACACGCATATCGTTTTGTGAGACTTATCTATTTAGATAAGGGTTATCTCAAATCTTTGTTCCAATTCGAAATTTTGCTCGATACTTCCTCTTACTATATATTTCATAAATCGATTAGAAAAAGTAAAAAAATAAAAAAAATCTTTTATGAAGGTAAAAGGGATGTAACGTAAGCAAGGAAGATAATTTTCATTAAACCTTACTTAATAATATTTAAAATCTTCCAGTCATTTTACCCAACCTTAAAAGATTTAAAAATAAAATAACAGTTTTTTTTTTAAAGATTTATTACATGTGTTCATTGAGAACTAATTATCAGTGTGTAAATAAACACCTTATAGTGAAATATTATTACATAATGTATTTATTTCATGTATTGATATTAACTATTTTCTAGTTTTTGCATGGATAATTTAAATACACTATATATAGAAAATGTTCAAAAACTAATTGTTTATAACATTTGAATCGTAATTCTCTTCGTTTCTTTTAACCAATCCCTGGTTCCATCAGGACTATAAAGAACGTGGCCGTATAAATGAGGTGTTGCTGAATTACTAGAATTGAGTATAGCCTGTCCACAAAGGTATAAGTAATAGCATATAAATTTTTAAGTTTGTCTCTGTCAGGAATGCTAATCCATAATTTTTCAGAAGTGTGAAAATACAGAATTAGAATTGCATAGAATAATTCTCAATCCTTTCATACAGTGAGCTTAGGATGATGGTCATAGGAAATCAGCCATAAGATTTTTAAATTAATAAATGAAGTATGTCGATTGAAAAGTGATGTCTGGTTGTATAATGTTCTGGACAATAATATTGGAGAAAATATAATTAATAATGGTTCATTTAACTTGTAATTCACTTTTGCGTAATTTTCACAAATGAAAAAGTTTAAAAGAATGCAAATATTATTCATTTAGACATTGAATAGTTGTGCTAGATTTGATAACATCGATGGATTACAGCAGAAAGTTCAATAAGCTGATCATGAATAATAATATTCCAATCAGGTTTGGTTCTGTTTGATCACAACAACCAACGGAATAACTTGATTACTCCTAAAATTAATACTCATTCACTTGGTATAATTCAACTGATCATTAAAAATAAAAACTGTGCCAATATATATTTTTAAATATAATTTATTCGATTTCTTGAGACTGGTATTTATTTATTAAATAAATCACATTGTATCCTTGTATAGTCTCAACAATCTTTATTACAACAATAGTCCAACGTTTCGGCCATTACGGGCATCCTCAAGGACAATCTTCAAATATAAATTCTCACCTCACATCAAAATTAAAAACTGTTTTGCAGGCTATTCTGCCCAAGTCATAAATTATAGGCCAAAATCACCCTTTTTTTAAAAAAACTTTTATATTTCGATTAGTCTACAATATCACTACCGTAGATTAATCGAAAATTAATAGTTTTAAAAATTAATAAAGTTTTGAAAAATAGGGTGATTTTGACTTTTAAATTAATGATTTGGGCAGAATAGCTTGCAAAACATTTTTAAATTTTGATGTGAGGTGAGAAGATTGTCCTTGAGAATGGCCAAATTGGCCGAAAGGTTGGACTATTGATATAAAAAAGAATGTTGAGACTAAAAAGGATACCAATTGACTTACATAATACATATATTTTTAATTAATTCTCTTGAATTATTAACCTTTATACTTATAAATGTTTAATAAAAATTTATAAATACTCCATGCGAAACCTCATAGTACACACATCCACGACTTACTGAATTACAGGCGTGTATGGAAGTATGAATTATCAGTCCCGAACACCAATTTAAAAATAAAACAAAAATTTTCTAGTTTTTTTTTTATTGTGTAATATTACGTTCTCTTTTATATTCATAGTCAATATTAATAAGGATTATAGAACACAGATTAACAAATAAATAAATCGAAAAAATAAGTAAAACAAATTTAATTTAAAGTAAAATAATATCTAAAACAATATCATTCCTATTTACATTATTTACACTCCAGTTGTTAAATTTCATGATTTAAGTACATTTAATACAACTTCTCATGCCTTATAATATAGTGCGGTAACTAGATTTCTTGAAGATAAAACAAAATATAAATTATTATTAATAAATTCTCGTTAATACTGATATAATTTTATCATAGTTTGTTAAAACACTATCTACTTCTGATATTATATGAATAACAAATAAGTCTCAGCCCACAGATCTACTTATGGTCCGTTTGTGCCTAATTATTTTAAGGTGAATTATTTTACACCTTTTATTCCCTAAAGTTTAGCCAATGAACACCTAAAAAAAAGTAAAGAATGAACGGAGAAAGTAATTGAAACTTGCAGATTTATCGGTTTTCAATAATTGTAATTTCAAATTGAATTGAGACTGTGATAAATGAAAAACGCAAAGCAAGTCGACAGGAAATGTTTTACTTCAAACCATTGGACAAATTGTCAGTTTTAGATTGCGTTTTTTTTCTCGAAAAAATCGAGATAATTGAGTTTAGATCCTCCGGGAACCCCTTTCATACGAATGAAATTTGATATTCCATTTGTCAGAAGAGTTGATTCTTTTGGAATTCTATTTGCGACCTTCCAATTCTCTCTCTATTTTTGTATATTTATTTAACAAGAGGTATTGCATAATCTCACTGGTTAGTAACTAAATGGTAGTTTAATATTTATAAAAAAATATTCTTATCAAAAAGTGAGCTTTTAATCTGTACTAAATATAAAAAGCATGCAGTTTTTTAATTTAAGACGACCTTTTTAATAAGTTTTAATAATTCGCCAAGTTTTAATAAAAACGACAAAATTCTTCAAAAAAAAATACTAATAATAATAAATAAACTTTCAGTGGAAAAATGTTGAACATTTATTCAAATACAATACAAGAATGTTTATAAATATTGTGCCTGCCAGAAATATCGGAGATTGAAAATAAGCCTTATTTTAATAATGCTCCTTAAAATTTTAGTTATATTTAACATTGTTTAACTTAAGACGTAATAACTTCGGAGGGATGGAATTTTAAGAACTTTTAATAAAATAAAACAATTTTTACAGAAAGTTTTGGATTTATAAAGTGTGTGCCTTCTGAAACATTTTACATAAAGACCACTTGACTTATAAAAAATCGCAATATTTGAACGTCTTTTAAAAGAAAAAAGACTAAATCTTGGACTTAAACTTTTTGGGAAGTAAATATTCGCAAAATAGTTGAAGGTGCCCAAATTAAATCTGTAAGATTTTCTATTTAAAATTCGGAAGTTTTTATTTGAAAAGGTAAACATATTAGATTTTTTTTTGTTTCTTTAATGTTAAATAGACGTCTTTACGCAGGACAGAAACTATTGTGCATTTTTATACTTTTTAATGTAATTTTTGTCAGAACCAATTTCAACCGAGTTTAATATTAACACTTGCAAAATGAAAAAATACTTACAAAAAAAAAAATATATATATATATATATAGGTAGAGGTCACAATTTTTACTAGAGCCTAAATAACTAAATTCACATTTAAATTTATATTGATAAAATTTTTCCTTTAATATTAAAATTTGGCCTTAATTTTAGTTCTTTATCAGGGCTAAAAAAATACGAGACATCAACCACATTTTAATGAAAAATAAAGAAACAACTGTATAGTAAAGAAATAAGAAGATAAAATTTAGTACTATGAGAAGGTAATATATAATATCAGAGTAGTAAAAATATGAATAATTATATATGTTATAAAAGATGAAAAAAATAAAAATGATTAAATATCATACAGTACTCGAAGCAGAAAATGAAAAAAAAAATAATTAAGATAGCGAGAAATGTGTGAAAGTAGAAGATATACAATAAATGATGAGAAGAATGAAAATACATAAGTAAAATTTAAAAAATAAGCCAATAGGCGGTAAGTAGTAAAACTAAAAATAAAAGGAAGTGAAGAGCAGAAATAAGTGTACTGACCACTTTCTCTTCATATTGAACCTACGTTGAACAATAAACACATAATTAACTATTATTTTATTTAAATATTGATAATTTCACATGATCGTCAATACTAAAGCGTTAATTATGTTGGAGATTCTAGCTAGAACTAAATTAATAAAAATAAAAATCTCACATTCAAAAAGTTGCTCCTTGAATTACTTACTTGGCTTCTCACACTTTGATGGGAATTACAACACTTTTACAAAAATATCATCTGTGAAATAACTGAGCAATGCTATTAGGAAAATAGAAAGAAAAAAATTGAGGCTTAAGAAGAGTTCATAAAAAATAATTGAATACAGAAACTCGAACATTTAAAAGTTAATGTAAAAAAGTCGACATTAAAGGAAAGATTTATGTTTGAGAAATTTTCACAATGCAAACTAATTTAAGCTTAAGGGTAAGTTCTGACACACGGGGAGATAGGCATAGTTTTATGAGAAGGGCGGGATTGGATAAGTTGACCTCGGAGACTTGATGAATGGCCCCGCGCGGGTTTGCCTCGTTCCTTTTTCGGCTCCCGCCATAAATCCCTCCTAATAAGCAATGCCTTATCAATCTCAATATCTTTTCTTACGGGATAAAGTCCATTATGTTCGTGCTAAAATAGTACGAGTGAACTGGATTATAAATTGTAACAGATAGCGAAGTATTGAAAAGGGAATATTACTAACGTTAGTCGCAACAGATTTTGAGATATATTTTATTATAGATTATTCATGTTTGAAAACTAATTCAACATAAAACGTATCTGTCAGTAAAAGTTTAATGATTAGTGAGTGGCGTAGTATAGGCTATTGTCCTTCAAAATTAAAATAAGGTCAAAAGTGGAGAGTTGGCCACGCCTTTGATGCTCAGGATTACGTTCAGATTAATAGGAATATCCACAATTTGAATTTAATCTAATAGAAAGCAGCAGGTGGCTCCTACTCTTTTGCCATGTCCCTGGAATTCATTAAAAGGCCCGCCTTTTTAGCTTCACTTTACCTGGAAGTATTTTACTCCATCCAAGTCCACAACTAATTTAATCATAAGGCCTTTTTTGCTTCTCTATCGCTGGCACCTTGCTCCTTCTATTATACTCTATCCTCCAAGGTACGTGTTGGGGCGACGGGTGTTTCAGGAATGAACACTCTTTCCCAGAGTTAAATGTTCGCTGGTTCGGGTTAAAATAAAACGGAGGACCTGAAATTAAATAATCTAAAAAAAAAATGAAGAAAATGAAATAATAAAAAAATAACGTTCCAAGTGATACACAAATTTAATTACATTAAAATATTAAAAAAAGAACTGTCATGTTACAAAAAATAAAAGAATGAAGTGTGAAGTAAAAAAAAAAAATATTTCGACATATAAGTACAAAAGAAAAATTTCTTTACACAAAAAATAATCAGTTAATTAACTTGAGTCAATTAGGGCCGCCTGTAGTTCAGTGGTTAAGACGCAGTGTTACCAATTTGATGTCAATTAGCGGTGCCGGTTCGAATTCGGCCTGGGGCGTTGAGTGGCGGTCCCACAAAATGAAAAACTTTGACCTCAATGGGTCAGGACTGAGGACTTCAATGGAAATCATGGCCGAAAAAAAAATTGAGTTAATTAGAAGGAACTAAAAAATTATGACGCTCGATGAAAGAGAAGAAAAGGAAAACTAGTCGCTAGATGGTCTGAGGGTCGATATGCGCATATCGATAATAATAATAAGAGTAGAGGGTCGGAATGACTGCAGGCGAATTGGTGAGAAAGAGCGCCAAGAAACCCGACTACTCCAACAAACGTTGACTGCACAGTGGTGAGGATGACTGCCAGCCAGTCGATGAAAGAGTTTAAAAAAACAAGTCAGCTCCAACACAAACTTGGCTCAACAATGACAGTGCATCAGTGACTGCCGCGTCTCAGACCGCGCCTCCTAAGTCGCTCGTTCCAGCGCCTCCTAAATACGCACAAAGCACTGCTCATCCGCGGTTAAGCAGGCACTGGCCCACTGCCTTCAGCATTTTTGTGCACATGCAACACCTTAACATGTATTTATGCTTTATACGGACCACATAAAACCTCCTTATATCCCTTATTTTCATGTATTAAATTCAAAATGGAAATATTACTTATAGTTAAAAGATAAACTTATAACTAACAAAGCTGAAAATCACTTAGAAAGTAGACAGAAAAATAGACCAATTAACAAATAAACAAAACTTTTAGTCTTTAGCAGTACGGAAAGTTCATGTTTTGTCATTTCCTTGGGATGGGTGGTTCTCAAGTAAGGTCCAAGGTAAGCTCTTTGGTTCTATTACATCCGCAGTGCTGATAGTTAATTTTACTCTATGTTGTATAATTGTTTACTACAATATCCCTCTAGTTTTCAGACAATGTATTTGGTCCTTAAATCAACCATTTAGTTCTGTTTTTATTTTATCTTTATTTTGAAAGTTTTGATTTGAAAGGACTTTTTCAATGTATTTTATTAGAAAGGTCAACAAGACCGCTTTCAGAAAGTTATTATTTTAAAAGGTTTATGTTTTGGGTTTAGAAAATGCATAACAGTTAATTTGATAAGCAGAACAAATAGTTTACCTAAACCAAATACTCACTAACATTGAGTTCTATAGTAGTTCTTGAGATAAGGCCGTGAGAATATTTTTTTTTTCGAGCATGTAGGTTCGCTCTTGTCTGGTACTCTAATCCATAGGAAATACACTGAAGAATATTCCTTTAATTGTTCGCTGTGTCTTCAATGTAAAATCATATTTTCAACGATAGCCAGAATCTAGTTAAAACTTTAAATAGAGAAAATGCATTATTGTATTTTTTGACAGATTTAATATTTAGAGATTATAGCAATTTATCATACATGAACTGAATTCAGACATTGCTGTCTTAATATTTTCCAGACTGATTAAACTTGAAATGGGTACCCTTTTTACCAGTATGGCTAAATTTTAGTAATTTTCAGCAAATATATAAATTAGAACAAAAGGCTAATTATTAAATAATTGTAGTACATTATATGCTTTTTGAAGGTCAGGTAGTTCATAGAGCTGTCAATTATTTAACCCACCTCTCTGTGGAGAGGGGTTATGAAAATGATAATGTTGTTGCGGCAATAGTTTTCCCATTAAGGAGGAAAAGGGAACTGTCATATCCAGCCTCAACATTTGTATTCGAATAGCATTCAACGCGGTTCTCTGCTTTGTGGCAAAGATACGATCTATTCAGAATTGAAATTCCCTCCTTTCCGTAGAATCCTCAATTTCTTGGAATATAGTTAAGAATCTGGGTCAGAAGTGGGCTTCTCTGTCATCGATACGAAAAGATAAAATTTCATTCGTGGAAGGAAGTAAATTTTTCCATTCCTGGAAAATCCATTTGTTGAAAATTAGCTATTTTCTCCATACCCTCTACTCTCTCTTCTGCTACTAACCTTATAATGCCAAAAGGAATTCTTCTCGTTCGTTTTCTTTGCTTGTAAGGCATTTTGGCTTTAACTGGACCTCTAATTCTTCATTCTACCACTATGATCAGATAAAGGAATGTGACGGCCGTGCGAGTTGAAACGTAGATCCTAGAAGGGCCCGGTTCGGAATGTTGTGGGTTCGATTCTCACCAGCAGTTAACATTAATTTCTCATGGGTCACGAGCAATAAATCTTTACAGCAATCATTTTGGTTAGTACGCGGCTGCAACTATCGTATCCGCCAGAGGTCGTCATGTCAGTAAAGACAAACTATCGTAACCACAATAAAAACAGTAACTTATCACCAAAAAATTATATCTAAAAAAACACACTAGCCAAAATATTTTTTTTATTAATTTCGGATGATAAGGATAAACAAATCCCCTGCAATCTTTGCAGAGCTGAGGGAGTGGCTTGTTTTCGCCTAGTAATACGACCTGATCTGCTCCAAAAACACCTCCATCGAATTTGCATCGTAGATTCACCAAAATGTCCTCTATGCAACATGGGAGACATGGATGGAGACCATTTTTTAACGTGTATTGGTCTGGAAGATATTCAGAAGGATGCGGACCAACTAAGGGCAAAAGTAAAATTGTATTGGACTGCGAGAGGAAAAAAAAAATACAAATACATATGAATAGTTTCATTTTTTCAACTTTCAATTAATTGTACTTTAACATATTTTTTTTTCTTATTTGTTTTTCTTTTTCGGCCAAGACTCCCATTGGAGTCCTATACTGCCTAACCATGGTTGGGAGTCAAAGTTCTTCATTTTGTGGGACCGCCACTCAATGAAAAAAGTCAATGTCCCAGGCCGGATTCGAACCGGCACCGCCAATAGACATCAAAATTGGTAAGACTGAGTCTTAACCACTGAGCTATGGGCGGCCCCATTAATTATACTTTTCGAATAAAAATAAATATATTTTTTCTATTCCTTTTATCTCTTAATTTTATTATATATATTTATTAATATTGCCTATCGATATTAAATCGGTTTATATATTCTAGTACTGATATGATGATATTAGTAATGTTCCCGAGAGGTCAGTCAGCACGCATAGGCAAACATTAGCTGCAGACCGCCTTATATTATATTTTTTTTAAAAATAGGTCATTATGGCAACAAATTATCAAAAAAAAACTGTTTTATCGAACATAAATCTAAGCTTTAATAATAAAATAAATGTAGTTGTTAGTAAATCACTCTTACTATCTATATAATGTAGCTTTCTTTAGAATAGAGGAAACAATTAAAGTGATTTGCTAACAATAAATAATTGAATTGATAGATTTATTTATTGATAGATATTACAATCTGCCACACAGTTGTGGGCAATAGGTAATAAATGAT
>NW_027109344.1:42411-54143 GCF_000696795.3 Halyomorpha halys
CCCCACATGTGAGGGGTAGAGCAGAGCTCAAAAGATCCCAGCGCATCCCTCTCGCCGCATCACTGGTAATGAGCCAGTGGAGACTGAGGCAAGTGCGCTAAAGCCGCAAACACTCAACTTAATAAATAATTAAAAATTATCTCTAACACCTACAATTTTATTCTCAAATATTGTTTTATATTCAATAACAAAAGGCATATTTACAAACCCGAAAATGACTTCTATATGAGAACCCTAGAGACGCAATCCAGACAGTAGACCGCAAAGATATAGAGGGATCTGATTGCCGACCTGATTACAGAGTCCTGTAATCAGATTTGAAGCCGGCCCTTCAAGGGCTGAGGAAGCTTAGGCTCAACAATCCGGTTAGGGGCCCTATCTCCTCATCGAACCCTCTTTAGTAGGGCCACTCTTGTCTACTCTCCATCGGCAGTCCGTAATCCTTGGGGTCGCCCCAGATCGGCTTGTAGCTTAAATCGCTACTCCTGCTCTTTTTATTATGTTTGAAACAGTATTTGATTTGACAAACATTTAATTTAATTCGTATTCCTAAAAATTCTCAATCTTCATCAAATATAAATTTCTCTCATAACATAGTTGTGCATCATATTATCTCTTGGGTGTTAAAAACAATAAAGGTAATAAACGATTCGCCCAATTATATATGCTACAAAGAAGTTATAAATATACTACATTAGAAAATTATAAAAGCGCCTAATTTATTCTAAGAACAATATTAGTATTGCCGTTATGACCAACAAGGGCAGTCATTGTTATGAAGGTGGAGTACTCAAAATACATTTTCGAGTCAGCCATGTCGTGCTGCCTCAGCCATGTCGTGGCAAACACTTTCAGCATTCACACTAACAGTTTGCACTCTCCTGTCTATAACCGAAAGTTTCTCCTGTCTTAATCGTGCACCGAAGGCACTTTGTCACTTCGCGCACAATCACTTAGGAAAATATAAGAACTAACCAGTGTTTCCTATAGGTCCAGGAGTCTCGTGAAGAGTCTGCGACTGATACGACATCTGGAGACACAGGAGAACGCTGGTAAGACAACAACCGATGATCCGTACTGCAACAGCAAACTGGTCCTCACTCAGCTGCCTATCCTCGAATTGATTCAACGGATCAGCCCGGTGGCAATTAAAGGCCCCATGTGATAGAACTCTTTCACTCTATAAGAGGGAGGAATATCCTACGCACAAATCGAGAAGGCTTGAGTTCCTCTTTCATCTCTATAATGTTTTTTTTTTTATTTATTTGTTGATATTTACAACTGTATAAAAAAATACAACCAGTAAATTTGACATAATGATATGATACAGGATGTAGAGAAACTACCCAGTAGTAGAACTCTAAAAACAGTTTACAATATAAGGTCACGAGGCCATCTTCTTTTGAGGCGCCTCGAAGGATTGCCAAGAATGGAAGAGGAAGGAAGGTTAGAAACGAGTGGGTTTGGGTGGTTAGGGAGTTTATTATGGAAGAAATAATATCGGGTTTGGGCTAGATCGGTTACATAAGGAACATTTAGGTCTTTATGGATGGTTTTATTAGTAACAAAATAGGAGCATTGAGGATTTTACGAAGGATTTTGGATTGTAAAGATTGGATACGAGAGGAATTCGAAGGTTTAGTGGAGCCCCAAAGATCAACTCCGTATGTCCAGATGGGCCTTATTATTGTCATGTAGATCAGTCTTTTGTAATGAGTTGGAAGTTTAGACCGTTTGTCTAGTAAGTGCTGTAATAGTCGGAATCTGCGTGCAGTTTCCTGTCTTTTCAGTCTTGTGTGAGGATTCCAGGTTAGTCGTTTATCAAGATGTAGTCCAAGATAACGAATCTGTTCTACAGGGGTAAGAGCCACCTATAATGTTTGAAATCATTTTTAAAATTAAAAAAATATAAATCTGAGAAATAATGAATTAATAATGTATTCAAGAAATAATTAATTGCGTACGATCAGTCGTTGTGTAAAGACATTTCAAAATGAAAAAAAAGTAATTACAAATATAAAGCAAATATTAATTCAAAGCTAAACTTTAAATTAAAAAATATTTATAATGTACTGACTGAAGAAAAAAATAATATTTGAAACGTTGAGAAATGTCAAAATTTATATTAAAGTTTTTAAATGAAATTGGTGCCAAGTGTGAAACGGATCGTGGTGACTGGAGAATAAATTACAAAACTTTAGTCGGAATAGAAGCAAAGGCAAATGGATTACGACTTTCTCACCGATCGCAGACTTCAAAAACCGTTCTTTTTTTCCCGAACGCTGCCCAAGTTGAAATACCTATCTCAAATTTAACGGAGCAGGGGAAATTTAAAAGGCCATAAAGATTTCCGATAGGCCAGTCGGTTTTCGATAGCTATTATTGGTTTTGCATAATGCATGTGAAATAGAATTTCAGATTGGTTCATTACTGATTCCCTTCGAGTAGTTACCTGTAAGCTCCGGAAGAGCAGAGGTCTAAGTCTGTATAAGTTTACTGTGATTTTATACTGACCTTTACTTCTTATTATTACTATCATCAATGGAAAAATTTACAATAACAAAAGAGTTCACAATATTCTTTCTAATGTTGGCTTATAATAAATAGTTTTACTATATCGCACTAGTATTTCTAAAGTGACACAACTCAGAAATCGGTGCTTTTGAGTTATGACTATGAAAGAAATTGGTAAATATATCTTTATGAATCATCAAAACTGTATCAACCTAGCTTCAGAGCTTGTCCGCCAGAGGGCACTTGTGTCACTCTTGCTGCCTTAATGCTATTCCCCCTCCATAGGCAAGAGTGTCACATTTCCAGAAATGTAAGTTTTAGACTTATGTCACTTTAGAAATACTAGTCCAATATATATGTTTATATTATATATTATATATATTATATTATATACATATGTGTTATAAATAGTTCTTTTGACCGAACCCAGATCATCTTCCTTTTATATATAATAAGAAAGTAAAATAGCTTTAAAGAGTAGTTTGAACTATATTATAGGTGTTGTGAAAATGGTACCCACAATACACACGATATAAAATCGCATAAAATTATACTGAAATTTGTCTTTTTTTTATTAAAGTTCATATATGCTCTAAATTAAACATTATATACAAAGAGACTGGAAGATGTCGACGTATAAGACACGACGAAAGATATCATTATTCCTTGTAAACAGTCTGTTGAAACAATGTAATAAAGGAATGGAAAGAAGAAATGAGGTTAAGTGCCAGAGGGCAGATTTAAATTTTTTTTACTCTCTTTTCCTTCAAAGACTCTCTCCTCCAAGCTCTCTTAATTATTTCTTATACGGCAACGGTGGTCGGAATAACAACCTCTCCATTACAGAAATTATTTTTATTAAGACAAACGAGGAGGTCAACAATAATGCAGGATAGAAGAATTTCAATATTAATTTGATTCTTTGCATAAGCTATTGTTAAGAATTGAAAGAGAATTATTTTATTGTTATTTTCATTAGTTTTTAATTTGATTTAGTTTAATATTCTGAATTAGTTATAGTAATAAGAAATACACTGGACTTACGCTTAAAATAGATGGTGTATGATCACTGGTCTCGGTGTCAACATTGCATGCAATACATGATTACTGCCACTGAGTATTATCTCAGAGCAACATCATGATAGTATTGTAGGAGGCAGTAGTATAGGCTGGAAGGACAGTATCACACGCAATACAGGTGTTCTCCCTCGTATTAAAGACTCCTGTATACTCAAGTATTTCTGTTACTTTTAAATATAGTTTTCATTTGTTTTTCTTTGTTAATTTCCATTATATACAGCGCTTCACGCATCTATTATTAAACAAATTAAAGGTTAATTAAAAGTTCACCGACTCTAACGACCGAGTAGAGGCTGCGAGCGAACAAGTTTTCGCCCCTCTGTCCAACAAGTATAAACAAAAAAATGTATAATTTCGTTTAAATTTGTAAATATTTATTTTAAATTAACTTAATATTATGAATTTTCGTAATCGTTGGTGGTTATCATTTATGCACGAGACTAATTTCTCAAAATTATCAATTTTTAAAATCAATTCTAATTATTATAATAACCGTGAAAGGAATATGGTCCGGGTGCGGTAAAAAAAACTCAAATAATGGAATTATACTATTTTAATGAGCCAACGTTTCGCCCCACGTTGTAGGGCTTCTTCAGGGCTAAAAAAGATACAAACACATAGTTACATAAGGAAAACAAAAACATAAGTGTAAAATAACAGGGGTATAAAATGTAAAAAAGTAAGATATAATAAGAAAAATTAAAGGTAGTAAATGGTAAATGTAAAGGGTAATAGTAACCAATAGATAATAAAAGAAATATTAAAGAAAATAAAAATAAAGAGATGTAAAAAGAAAAAAAGAATACAAATAAAATAGTGAGACAGAATGCATACCTATTTTGACGGCAGTCAAAACAAAAATGACCGTTGGTATTGGGAGGAGTGGGGACGGCAGTTGTGCCACAATAACGAAAATAATTTGTAAAGTAATTACTTTATTACAATTATTACACTTATGTTTTTGTTTTCCTTATGTAACTATGTGTTTGTATCTTTTTTAGCCCTGAAGAAGCCCTGCAACGTGGGGCGAAACGTTGGCTCATTAAAATAGTATAATTCTATTATTTGAGTTTTTTTGACCGCACCCGGACCATATTCCTTTCATCTTTACACACGGTCAATTAATAATCTTCCACTATTATAATAACCGTGTAAGACCAACCAGTCTGATCCAGAAGGAAGAAATCTAGAAACAAAAATTGAAATAATTATTTTAGTAGCAGAGTTGATTGTTGGATCACTATTCAATCACCACAAGCAACATAATTGCATTAATATTTACCGATTCGAATTGTTTCAAAGCTAGCAGAGTCCGAAAAAAAAACAAAAAAAAATTTTTTTTTTTGCTATTGGTCTGTCAGCTAAGATAATCTCAGTAAGTATTTTTTTTCTTTTTAGGATTTCGATTCAATACTTGTGTACACTGTGTGCTGTAGCGGCTCACGATTGCTAAAATATATCAGCAAGATAAATCAGGGAACTGTTTAATTTTTTAGATAAAATTGATCGACCGGAAGAGCCACTTTATAGAATCGATTTTTCATATTTCTTCGATTTCTTTTTTCCAAAAACTACTCCAACAATTTTAATCAATTTCACCATGTTGATGTACAATTAAATGGTATTTTATATCAGCAAGGTTTTAATATCATTGATTTTACCTGACAGGACCTAAATGACGAATTTTTAAAACATCTTCCTTTAAAGTACCATTACTTTGTTTATTTCCCACAAATAAAGTAAGAAAAAAGAAACAATGAATAAATATGATATTAAAGAATCTTATAAATAACTAGAGAAGGAAAAATAAAAATATAAAAATTCTATTTTTCCCGCTTGCACTACTACTTCCCTATCTCTTGTGAAACTACTGCTTTATTTCATTTGTTTTATTACAAAATCTATATTCGTCATTCGTACTTAAAAGAATCCTGAAATATGAACTTTTATAGTAACAGAAAAATAAAAAGTTTTAGTTTATAAATTTTATTTTCCTGGTCTTATTTAATTTTTTTTTTTTTTTTTGAAAAGCGCAAAAACTCATAAATAACATTAAATCTACCAATTTACTCAAAACGTAGGTTGGTACATGTAAAGTGAGTGGGCTCATATCTAACACTAGAGTTTTTTTTTTAATATTTGTTTATAACATTGTTAATTCTATTTATTTATTTAATTATATTTACATCAATAATTATTTTTCCACTTATTTATTTGTTTTTTAACTTTACTACTACTAAATATATTTTCACATTTTCATTTATTCGCAACTTCATCATCTTATTATTATTTTATTTATACTGCAAATTCGAATATTGGATAAATCCATAAATAATCTGAAAAAGGGAAATATACGAAAGTGAAGTATAGAGGATACTGTTAAGAGAAAACAAAACCAAAAAAAAAAATAGAAAAATTGACAAAGGAAAAAAAAATGTAATATTACTTAACTAAGTTATTTGGAAAAAAAAATTGTATTGTGTTAGAAATATTATATCTTTGTAAATTCGTTTTTGTCAGTGTTTATATTAAATCTTGTATAATTGATCAGTATACTGTGTAATATAGTAATCCATTATATTTGTTCACCCTGGCTTAATAAATATAGCATTACGGTTTAAGCAGACGGATTAAACCACCATCAACTTAATTTATTTTAGACCACTTGCTGTGGATTGAACTGGGACAGTGAAGTGAGGATGAGTGAGAGGGAGTTGGTAATTAAAATTGTCTTGAAAGGAAACTCCCCGGTAGTTCTATTATAAAATGTACGAGTTAGCAAAAAATTAAGGGAGATTATTGCGATTAATTCTTAAAATCCTTGATTTTGTACATAAAATCTTGAACAATAACACTAAAGTTATAATCAGCTCCTAGTATCCTCTCTCGTCTTCCCCCAATTCGACTACGGATCCTTGGTGTATGGAGGGCTATCTGCAGGACTAGAGTTGAGACTGAAGAGACTCATGAATTGTTTTGTAAGATTTATCTTTGGGTTCCCTAGGCACTCTCAAGTCTCCCGCTGGTATTCCGAGTTGAAGTGGCTCTATCCAACCTCCCGAAGGCAATACCTCCTTGGTGTTTTTCTATTCCAAGTTCTTAACATCAAAAAACCTACCTATATCATAGATCTCCTCACTCTTCGTTCATCCATCCACTCATTAAACACCAGATCCCATCCGAATGATTTATATATGCCCTCCTATAGAATCTCCTTCTTTAGCAAATCCTTCGTCATACGTGCAACCTCCTTCTGGAATTCTCTTCCCATCTCCATTCGCCAGTCCTCATCCATTCTCTCCTTTAAACAACACCTATTCCTTCATTTATTGAATAACTAAACCTCCACATCTTTTTAATCAAATAAATAGGCAGTTATTGATTAACATTATAAACAGTAGTAAAGCCAATATACCAATGTAATTTCATTCTACTATCTAAAATTTGTAAACGCTCGCCAGATAAAATCTCACTATATGAACCATGTAATTATTCTTAGGGGACATATGTCCCAGAATAAAGTTATTTTTTCATTTCATAAAGTTTTTCGTATTAATTACTTATTTCTCATGTTATATTAATTTCAAGTATATCAATTTTATTCATTTCATCTTACACTTTTTTTTATATTATAATACGTAGCATACTTTTCTCTAGTCTTCCTCAGAAATATGTACAAATTACCGAGAGTATTTTTCCCCTTGGAGATGACTATACCAATTTGGAAGAGGCTGAGACCTGGTCTCATCGAGCTGAAAGCATAGGCTCAGAGGAAGCAACCTGGCATCTAACTGCCCCCTACTTCCTAAATGCTCATTAAAACTTCAGCTGAATTTCCTAATGTACCTTCCCAGTGGGGATACACTTTACGGCAAAAAGGTCTAATATTTTAAGTTTATTTGTTCCATAGTCAACGAAACAGGAAATTATATTCAACATATCCTGGACAAACAAAAATAAAACTTTCTTTGTTTTTTTTAAACGTTTTTATTTAGTGCTGTCACTGGATTATAATCGTATTTTAGTTAGTTTACGATTTCGTTTTATGTAAATTAAATTAAGCATATATTAACTAACCCAAAAAAAATCCAACATTATAGTGCGATTAAGGCGGTTTCATAATGCATTAGTTCTGTTAAACGAATCCACTGAATTGGAGGGATCGTTTACAACACATTACATTTCCAACCATCATCAAAATCATTTTATCTTATTTTTTTTGTATTTATAACATTGTATCTAGTGTAAGGGCTGTCTTTTGTATGAGATACCCCTCTCTCCCCCCCCCAAAAAATGTAACTTATAATAACTATTTAAGGGCCACAATCTGGTATTAAATAAATAAACAATCAAAACCGCCACTTTCAAAGAAAACTAAAGATTCCTATTTACCTTCTCAGACCGATTTACACTTACGGGGGCACAAATATATGGATATGCCAAAAAAACTAAGTTACTGAAATGCAACAGTATAAACCAAAATTACTAAGTATTACGTACACAAAGACTCACAAAGGATAATCTAGTCAACCGTGCATCATACAAAGGATATAGTATATTCAACCATAAAAGCACTAAATGATAGTTTTCAAGACACATTTCCCACAAACAATAACCCATTTATTCAAGGACTATCAACATGAAATCATACAAGCCGATCTTTACGAAAAAACTGAATCTTCAAATTTTAATTTCTGTAAAGAGTATCATGGGATGAACTTGACCTCATGCCTTCAAAACATTATTTTTATAAAACATCCTGTTGGCTGGATGTAATATTTTATTTAAAGTTGTGAATCAAATGAAGGAATTAAAAAAATAAATAAATGACAATTTTTATTAAAAAAATATTTCAAATGATTACTGGATGACTATTGACTTTAAATAAAAATTACAATTTGAATAAATTGTAGTTAAATGTTTACATTCTTTACACCACTAAAGACATCTCTGCATACACCAAAGTATATACATAAAAAAAAGATGAGTAATCAAATAGAAAGAGATGTCCTTAAAATAAGGTATGACGGAATTTTTCACAGGTCACATCAAATTTTGGTGACAACACATTTTCAGCATGAAATGTGGAAACATTTAATCTCAAAAAATAAAGTAATTTTACATATATCCTCCAATAACGATTGGTTTTTACGTAGTAGTCCACTAGAGTTGCAATCCCCGTTGCTGACTAGAGATTAAAAAAAATTTAAGTAACATTATTTTTTTTTTAATGTCAAAATGGAGAAAGCTGGGACAGTAGTGGAGTATTACATAAAAACGAATTGATATTAGGGCAGATTTTCACAAATTGCTTTTTTCAGAAGAAGGTTCGTACAATGGCTGCCCTGTAAAACCTTGATTAAATTTCTTTTCTAATGTTCAGGTGATGTTTTGAAATATGTGAATAGTCAAGGAGAATTAAGAGCTTGGTATTAATTACTTTTTAACATAAAAATTGTAGATGAACCGAGAGTAAATAATATTTTTTGACAATTAAAATATACGCTAGAGACTAATTGTGAGTCATAAAAGAATAATTTATGTTTATTTCAGTTGCGAAAAAAAGACATATAACCGAACTATGTTCTAAATTATTAATAAAAACTAGTTCACATGAAATGCTATTGAAAGATTAAAGTAATAAAAATGTAGTGCTAATCCATAATCCAAGATAAGATATAACTTAGAAAACTAGAACGAGTATTTACAGCAAGCAATAAATTTTAAAAGAAATTCTTATCTGAATCAGAAATTTCAGAATGAATCAGAAATTAACAGGAAATTTTGTAAACTTACCATAATAGACTCTCAACAAGCGACTAGTAACTTTTCTCATAAAATAGAGTTCTCTGACACGGGTTCAAATAATCTTCAGTTAGAGTTTAAAATACGATAAAAAGGGCATACAAAACATTTTCGGCGCATACTTAAAAAAATAAAAATTATATGGAACCTACTCAGGAGTTTACAGAAAAGTTTAAAAACTAAATTTTTATTACATTTTTTTTTCTCTTTTTGAGAAGCCGACACGCTACTTGTTGTTCTCAAGGGAGCATAATTGAAGAGTACAGGAGAAAACGAGTTACCTCAAGTTTCCTAAATGTTTAGGAGAACGAATTTTACCTTGGAAGCACCATTTATTTATAATTAACACCTTTTTTACTTTACTTACTTAAAAAATCGTTTTATCTAGTTTTCGACAGTACTCAGTTAAGAACACAATCTGATCATGTATTTAAAAAAAATTAAATCATAATAAATAGTAAAGAAATGTTAAAATGAATATATAGAATAAAAATACAACTATGATAAAATCTATTTTTATCACACATAGCATCTTAATGTTTTCATAGGAATATAATAAACATTTTTAAGCACATCAAAAATATATTATGTATGATAGTAAAGTACAATAATGAAATGTAAAATTATGAAAAATCACTGCTTTGATAGAGTGTAATTATATAAATAATGGTTTAAACAAACTAATGTTTTTTCGCTGTCTTAAATTAATTTAGCATTATTAATGATTAATGTTGTTATGTTTATGTACAATACATCATGAAAATAAGAAATAAAATAAATAAAATTTAAAGACACTGTTGCGATGTGTATCTTGCACTACTAGGATTTATAAAAAATAAAACAGGTAGAACAAACTAATAAATCAATTAAAAACAAATTTAATACCAGCAGTTATTCATTTATCTTTTAGAGTAATGTTTAGCATTTGTAAAATATCATATAGTTCATTGATGAATTGTTTAGGAAACCAAAGAGCTGCACTTAACTGTTTTTAATATATTGTTTTTTTTTTTTTGGAGAGTAGTAATGTACTAAAGAATCATGATTTTGGAAACTTTACGTATAGAGTTAGTGTACAATGGTTCAGTAGGCGAAAAGCATTACCTCGTGAAAGGCCTTCACCGGACAGAGTATCTGCAGAAGAAGGAGACTAAATAAAAAATTGAAACAGAATAAGCTCAAAACAGATTTACAAAAAATTAAAATTATTTAATTAGCAATAAATCGAACGCGTAATTGGATAACATCAAGCTGTTGCAAATTTCAGTATTACTCAAAAGACATGCAAAGTTGTAAATAAATATTGAGATTCAGTGAGATTGTATTAATAAAAAAACTTCTAATGTTCTACTAGTTTCCTTTAAACTGGGTCTATTTTTTTGTCTTCTTTATCACAGTGCCTTAACAATACATGTTTAAGGTGATTCTTTACAATTCCCTTGCAAACAGTATCATTTTGAGGTTTATTTGTTTCATTATAGAGACACTAGTGTAGATCAATCAAACATAAGTAAGTAATATCAGTAATATCACAATGCACCAAAATGATTTTCAGAGGTAAGAAAAGAAAACGTTTAAAATTAATTACAATTGGTTTGTTATTAATAAAAATAAAATATTAAACAGATTTTAAACATGTATATGAAAAAATGAATTCCATGTAAATGTTTCACAATTCTTAAAATGGTAATAACAATAAAATATAGCAGGCAACAATGAAAAAAAAATATGAATACTTAAAGAAAAAAAAGCAGCAGAACTTCGTCTCTAAGGTCGTATTTACTCATAAATTTTTTTATTGGAAAACATAAGAATTTTTTTTTGTACTCTCTTATGGAAAAATATTGAGTAACGCGTACTAATACGAAAATATATACACGTGCTCAACCCTTCGTTTACCGTGAGGTATTCTAGGTGAGTTTGTGTACATCCACTGTGTGCAGAGAGTCGCAGGCGCAAAATGCACTTCAGTTATATGCTGAGTCAGTTATATGTTTTTGTGTTTGTTTTTTTTTGGAAAACATATGAAACATTATTTAGTTAATTATTAATGCTTGAAAAAAATGAATTTTAGATACGGAGGAGAATAGCAACGAGTCACCAAAAGGCTCTACCCTAGCTTTGACTCAATTAAAATACAAATGTCCAACCCTCTAAATCTATTTAACGGGCTGTATAGAAGCGCAAGGTCATAACGGTTAGAAAACATTTAGACATGATGAATTTCGACTGAAATTCACCTCTGTTATTATGATGATGTTCTTTCTAAATAACAATCCAGCCTATCTAATTTCAAAATATTGGATATTAAGGAGAGCGATGGAGGATAAAAC
>NW_027109344.1:54621-81780 GCF_000696795.3 Halyomorpha halys
CAGCTTTTATGTATGGTCTTAACAATTCAAATTACTTAACATTAATGAAGTTGAATGTTTAAATAATTTTAGTTCCAAAATTGTATTAAGATAAGATAAATTATTATTTCATAACAAATAAAAATTAGAAAAATAAAATCAGAATGTATATGTCATTCCAACTTCAAAAAAGTTTACTTATAAAGGTGAATTTTCTTATTGACATTCCGATAATGTTTAGCTGCTTGTGTACACTGTAGTGTAAATATTCAGAGAGGTCGGATAAGTGGTTTTTAATCACTCTTAACTGTTTAAACATACACAAATAACTAGAAACTAGTATTTAAAAATAAATATAAATATGAATGCACGATTTTAATGGTAAAAAGTTATATATTTTATTTTAACTTCCAGAATTCTTTCGAGCTACCACTAAAACGAAGTAATAATTTTTATATTTTCAAATTGTATAAAGTATCATTCCTTAATCGAGACTCCAAATTTCGAATTGTGAATCACCCAGAAATATATGCAGTTTTTCCAGGAAATGATTAGTTTTCCAGATTATATAAAAGAAACCAGTAATAGCGGTATAAGTTAAATTTTTTACATCATCTACAGGAATTAATCTACTTCGGTTATTTTCGGATTATCATTTTTTTAACTCCTATGTTATAAATATTAGTTGTATAATTTTCGTTCTCAAGTTTTGTAGGATTAGAACAAATAAGTAAGTAACTCCCATACAACTCATGATGAGTCCATACAAATTCCCTCCAGAAAGCCGCTGTTATCGCATTATCTGATCAGTGAAATCCGATTGACATTATCTTCTCCAGCTCTCCGTTTCCTGAAATAGCCTTTTAGATCGTCCCACACATACAAAGCAAACCAGTTTCTAGAATATTTATAAATGTATCGATGAAAATCAATAAATTCAAAAAAATACAACCGCTATATATCGAAAAAACAAAATAAGTTTTGAATGTCCTTATTACCAGTGTATGCAAATACAGGACATCATGTAATACTACACAATAAAAATATTGATCTAAAATGTAACTCCGATATGAATATATATATATATATATATACATATATATTCAAATTGGTGAATCCAGGATAAATAACTGTAGTTTTATATTGAATGATAATTTAAACATAATTTAAAACATTATTTTAGACAATTATATAGGAAATATATTGTTTTGGACAATATTAGACAATTAAAACATAAATTTATTAATTAATGCAAGAGTAGTTTCTAAGATATTATTCTTGTGAAATTTATTCTTCCATATCTTTTCTTTATTTAACTTTCCTCCATCGACGTTTCGGGGTCTTTTCCCTATCATCAGTATTACAAAATCTTTTCTTAATTTCCTAATCGATTTCCATGGAATTTTATTTTGACAAAATATATAATTATATATAATTCTATATAATTTTATTCGCTAAATTTGTTTCTTAGGTATCTAAATCGTAAATACTTGTACACTTTTTTTAACTCTGAGGACAAACATGTTTTAATTTCATGCATTAATAGCAAACATACCTCCCTTCGGTAGTCTGAAAACAATATTTTTCTTATAAAAATAAGACATTCGATTATGCGCACATTCATTATTTATTTACAAAGTAATTTTATTTATTAATGCAAGAGTATTTTTTAAAATGTTAATTCTTGTGAAATTTATTCTTCCATTTCTTTTCTTTATTTCCCTTTACTCTATCGACGTTTCGGTGTCTTTTCCCTATCATCACCATTATAATTTTTTTTTGATTTCCTTATCAATTTATAATTTTATTTTGTCTAATTTCTTCTCTAATTTTTCATGAAAACTTTTCTTATTTTAACTTTCTATATATCATATATATTTTTTGTACTGTGCGCTCTTATATTTATTACCAAGTAAAATTGAATTTGCCGTCTTTTTGATTAAATTTATCATCTTTGTTGGATCATTTACAATTGAAAAATGTATTTAGCATCCTCGATCTGCGCAGAGTATGTTTTTTTTAAATAACCAAAAGCAAAATAGTATATGCAGTGAATATATTCTGCGTGGGCACCTGCTGTGGGGCAGAATGACATAAAACTGTCCCTAGGACACTACACACCACTCCCTCCTTCTGTGACACCTGAATTTCATTTCGCCCCAGTTCCGTATCCCATAAACCAAACTTCACTCGTAACAATAGCAGTGTTCCTGAAACAGCAGGCCACGAATACAAAGGCACATATTTGTCACAACGTTATTACAGTCATTTAAATTTTAACTTAGGAATTAAATTCAACAGACCCCTTTTAAAAAATATTGAAAGATAATGAGAGAACCAGGGTGCTAAAATAAAGAGAAAAAACAAACAAATAATTAGTGTTTTACAATATTGGGAGTTGTAACGGGTAAATATTATAGAGGTTTGGTACAGCTAGTACTACAATAATCACAAGTGAGGCGTGAGGAGAGGAGATTCATATTATTTAGATTTATTTCTATTGTAATTAGTTTCGATATTTTTATTTATTCTTAATATTTATTTGGATTTCATATAAATATTTTTTTCGTTATTAGATTAAAGTATGTTTTCCATATCTTAATAGTTGTTAATCCATTAGATATTTCTCACAAGCGAATATTGTTTGTTACTATATTTTAAATATTTACGAATACATTTTTGTACAAATCACGACTAGAATTTTCTTCATTTCATAATTGAATCTATATTTTATTTGCATCCAAAAAATCATTATTTTGGTAATTGGTAATTAATTGGTTTTTTTATTTTTAAATCCTCTTTATTGATTTATAACTACAACCACAAATATATGACAATACAGAGCATATATACAAATTACATACTGACTTTGTTTGCCATATGGCAGTATAAGTTGAGTTACAGGGTCCGCTTAATTAATTAATTGGTTTTCATTACCAGCCCTAAACATATTAAATGATGTTATAAAAACTTATCTACGAGAACATCAAAGAGGTTAAATCAAATTAAAAAAAGTAATCCGAATTAGAATCGCACCGACAAATCATATTGTTGTTATTTCGTTACGACTCTACAGGCGAATAACAATTTTTTTACTTAATTCAATCATATTTGTTGAATAAGAATTCAAATGAAAATTATGAACGATACGAAAATGTAAACAATATTGGTAAAGATTATGTGACTCCAAAAATTAATATATGTTGGAATTCAAACAATACTGTACTTATTTATAACTAATTTATTAATGAAGATTTTAGATTTTAGTTGTAAAGATTAAATTTAAACCTAAAAAAGTTTTAAAAAATAACAATATTGAAGAGACGAAACATTAGTGATCTTGTATGTCGTTCCTATATTTTTAAGGCTTGGATTTTTTTAAATCTTATTTTTTAATTGGAGAATATGAGCGGGGGGAGGGGTCAGTAAGAAGAACATAATTAAAAACTTGAACATGAATAAAAAATTATATATTCGTGCCGACGTTTCGACCTGAGTTTCAGGTCTTCATCGGGGAGCTTGAAGCTAGAACTGATGAATTTAGCAGGAACCCCTTTGCAACAAGCTCCCTGATGAAGACCTAAAACTCAGGACGAAACGTCGGCATAATTTTTTGTTTATTTATGTTCTTACTGACTCCCCCCCTCCCCCCTCCCGGCCATCTTCTCCAATTATTAATCTACGGTCAACTATCTACACTTCCTTATTATTTTAACACATTTTAAGCCAACCATTATTACTGACAGACGACAGAGTAAAAGAAAAAAAATTCTTGGAAATAGAAACGCTCCATTACATCAAGTAAAGTGCACATACCTGGGGGACGTATCGGCTGACTCCCGTCACATTTTTCTTAGAATATATTCGGAAAAAATCAAATTTTTTTTTTAGTTTTTATTGTTATCAACTAATCTTCACCGAAGGATAAAACTTTAATTGCCACATTAGGGGTATATTTACTATAAATACACCATTTAAAGACTAAGACGATGTAATATTTCGGACGTACCAGGAATCAAATTAAGTCACCTTGGGCCAAATTTTCAGGGAAGCAGAAAAACTGCTTAATCAAGGACGTACGTTCTTACAACCCTTAGAAAATACAAAAGGCGATTTTTCAACTATCTTAAGTTGTTATGGCTTTATGTAAAATCAAATTCTAAATACACCGAAGTAATAACCTGAAAATCATAGTAAATAGTACAAGAGCCCGGAAGAAAAAAAGGTAGTTACCTCACCCCATTTTTTGATTACTTTAATGAAAACTATGTATAATTACTAGTCAAAATTCAAGTATAGATAGGGGGAATATAAACTTGTGGCTGTTTCAGAGCAATTAAAAAAACTAATTTTTTATTCGGAGCTTTATATCTCAAAACGTAGGAACAACACAAGAAAACCTAATAGAATATCATTTAAAGAAGAGCAAATTTGCTGAAATATGAGCCCTAATAGAGGTATTTACGTTAAATAGTTTTCGAGATAAATAGCTTTTTAAAAAGCAATATTTCATAAAAATGTTCTATGGGAAGTACTGAAAGATCAGTAGTTAGTGAATTTATTTTGAAAAATCTTTATTTTAAAAATCATTTGACGTATAGATCTCTATTAGCACTCAAATTAAAGCTAGTTTAATGAGCTATAAAGTATTTTAAGATGTTTATCTTCTTAGGAGTAATAGTTTACATGAAATTTGCTAAAATAAATTGATTTATAGTTTTTCAGACAAATTTTCATTTGCCAAATTTATATTCATATGTGAATATCATAAAAACTACTACCCCTACGAAGAACTAATAGTTAAATAAAAGAAGAAGTATCATAAACTACTTTATAGTAAGTTAAATTTCCTTTATTTTGAGTGTTGGTAAACATATATGCGTCTTATGAATCTAGAGATATATTTTTTCAAAAATCCAACATTTTGTACCAACAACTAGAAATTAACATTTTGAGAGTTTATTTTGTCAAATATAAAAACTACTACTACTACTCCTACAAAGATAAACATAATTAACTATTTTGTAGTAAATTTAACTAGTTTTAATGTGAGTGCTGGCAAACATATTTACGTCCAATGGTTTCTAAAATGATGTTTTTCATAAATCGAACTTATTGTACGAACAACTATAAATTAATTTATTTTAGCAAATATTATGAAAACTACTATTCCTACGAAGGTAAAGGTCATCAAACTTATGTATAGTCCATTAAACTAGCTTTAATTTTAGTGCTAATAGACATCTATGCGTCTCTTAGTTCCTGAGATATAGATTTCTCAAAATAAATTAGCTATCTTCTAATCTTTCAGAAGATTTTTAAGAAAGTTTGCTTTTTAAATAGCTATATCTCGATAACTATTGGACGTATATAGCTCTTTTAGGGCTAATATTTCAGCAAATTTACTCTTCTTTAAATAATGTTCTCTTAGATTTTCTAGTGTTGTAGGTAGTTTTTAAGATATAGAGCCTTTTTTCTCCTCTTGGGCTCTAGTACTATAATATTTTGACGTTTGTCTGGTTCTGAGGAAGTGGTAGGAAAAAATAAGTTATGATTTGAGTAATGTACAATTTAAATATATATTTAGTTTTTCAATAAACATTTATAAATGTACTAGCAGTAAGACATGACAAGGGTTGTGGGAAGTGAGTTGGACCAAGGACACAGTTGGGAGCGCCATGACAAGAAGTTAATCCTGGGATGGATAGACAGAATGTCCTTACACAGCAGTCCGTTAGTCTAATTGGTCTCATTAGTCCTGTCTGCCAGCGATAAGGCTAATGTTCATCGCCATTGAGATCCATCACTCTAGATCCTGGATACTAGATACCGGGATACTGGTCTTAGCTTACGTTAAAGGATATAAGAGGGAATTGTAATAAAAATGCATTAATGATATTGTATTCATTGATAAATTAATTTAAGAAGAGTTAAAATTATGTTACAATTCATTACTGGTTTGCCTTGAAATTTAATATGCTTTCCAATACACTATGCTGCACTGGTGCAGCATGCAGCTATAAACCAATACAAAATTGATTTTGATAAAACCATAAGCTTAGATAAAGAAAACAATATGTTCAAAAGAAAAATACTTAAGTCAATTTATATATCAGAGAAATTCAATTACACAGTAAATTTGAAAACAGATACAAGCATGGGTAAAATTTTATAATATTATTTACAATTAATTTTAATATGAATTTTAATAATAAAATAAATAAAAATTTAGAATCAAATTCAATTTGAAATAAATTAATTATAGGTTTAACCTGAGCTGAGTGTATGGAAGGTTAAAATTAGTTTGTTTATATGATTGTTAATAGTGTTAGGTTGATAAAAATTAATAGAATTGTAACAAAATAGGCAACTAGACATAAGCTTATTCAAAATAAATATTAATCTCTATTAATTTATTGTTTTATAGGGAAATTTGACTTGCAATTAATGACCTGGGCAGAATACCCTGCCAAACGTTTTTAAATAAATGGATGTGAGCTTTAAATTCATATTTAAGGTGTGTTAAATTATTAAGGGAATATAATATAAAGGGAGCGCGGTAGCACCGGGGTAAGGCGCGATCACACTAACTTTTTACTTTAATTATTATTGTCACATATATTTTATTTTTCTCAATTTTCTTTATCTTTCCATATTTCAGTTTTTAAATTATTAATAACTAACAAGTTCATACTTCTTTGTATTATATAACTTATATAACTTCATTTTTATTTTATTTCCTTATGTTATTTTACCCACTTTTTCAATTACCTATGTATACATTTTATTTCCCACTTCTCTCTTCACTTCATTTTATTAATTCTATTCTGTAAAATTATTCATTTTATGTCATTCTGTTCATATTTTCTATACTAATTGTGGTTGTTATCATGTTCTGCTCTTACTCCTGAATAAGGCTAGAAACTCTAGCCGAAACGTTGGCACAATTAAATAGGTTACACCAACTTATTTGTGTTTCATTTTGACCGCACCCCCAAATATATTCTGCTCCTACGTCTTCCACGGTCAACTATCTCTCATAATTATAAAATTAAATATTTCTTCACAGATAGAATCCAGTAGGCAATTATAAATGCAGTAAATACGAGAATAAAATAGATGCTGTTTGTAGAACCCAGCTTGCCCTAGAAAGGCGGATAGACAGGAACGTAGCAAATTTATTTTTCCAAGATATTAGATATAAAAAATGGAATATAATTTCCTTTGGAGTTATGGTGGATTTTACCATTAAAACAGCCACCCACATACCTCATATCAGATAGAATAGACTCCGGCAAGAGAGGAAATAGAAGGTAAGCCACAAACGGATATAAAGAGGGGGATCTGATAAACAGATGAAACAGGGTTCTATCGGGAGTGGATCTGCCAGGCCCGCCACAACAATAACACATCTATACAATCCCTGTCTCGTGTCTCTTTGTGGCCTCAGATGGCTGCTTCCCGTGCACGGAATATTTGACTTATAGGACATTTCGTTTCGCAAGAACAAAGGCTCATATTAATATGACTGTACAGTCGTTAAAAGCTGATTAACTCAATAAGTCATCCTGGACTGGAGTGGATTTTTTTTTCATGGACACCCACACAATCAAATTTTTATATGCTCTAAACAATGGAGATGCTTTTAGAAAGAAGTGTCAGATTTCAGTTTTAAAAATGAGAGTTACGTGTAATGTATATTTTTATATATAGCATGAGACATATAGCATGAAAGTGTTTTTGACTTCAACATCTCATGTTAGCCGCGCATTGCAAACATTTTAGTCTCTTCGAAGTTGCCCATTCCAAGCGCCCACTGGCAACTGTATAGTGGAAAAGGATTTCATCGAGACTGCACAAATGCTCTTGTTTTAACGAAAAGAAAAAAATCAGAATATTTTTAGTCCATCCATTATCAGAAGGCTTATAGATAGAAAATTATTATAAACTATTTTATACAAAAATATCCAACCCTTTTTTAAAATTATTTATGCATGAGCGGGAAAATTTTTTAAAAACCTTGTGTTAGTAAGACCTCTTATTGCATTCAAAAACCACACGATTGGCTACAGGACTAGAAGAAAGCTTGACAGTAACATTAAGATATGTAAAAAGTTATTCGGAATGTAAATAATTTATTTTGCCGGTAACAATTGAGATTACAGGGAAATCGAAGATGTTGGAATTTTTTTTGTCGCAACAACTAAACAAGCTCCAGTTCTCATTATAAATTACTTGATTCACCAGATTATTTGACATTTTAGTAATAAATAGTAGAAAGCACACTATATATGTATGAAATCTTGATTTTGTCTCAAAACGGTTTTAAACTCTCTCTATTTTTCTATTTCACATCCCTATGTGAATATAATCTCCTATCTCTCTTCCTCTCCTCATTTTCTTTCAACATAAGGTTTATTTATTTATCTATTTTTTTAAAAATTTATTCTCTCTAATTATTTTATGCAATCATCAAGATTATTAATGGTATAATAATAAATTTTCTGTTGATGTAGCTTAGAAATTAACCCAGAGTAGGAGCTGTAATACTCAATAATATAAGCACCTGTGATAGTCAATCTTACATTTTTCTCTTGACAATACTTATAATAGGGCATGAGGCAGAGGGTATGCAGTTCTCAAAATACCACGACAGAGGTACGCAGACAGGTTTTATTGTATAAATACACTTGAAAGCTGTTTGTGAGCTATTACTATTTTTCACATTTATAAATATATATTTCTGCAACAAACTCTCACCAGGTTCCGAACAATTCTTAGGAATTTGAACATAACCAATTAAAAACATTTACTAATCTTCAAATTAGAACGTGAATCTTAGACAGACCTCTTGATGGAATATATGAAACTGTTTGACCAAGTTTTTAAAAAAAATACGCTTAGAACTAAAGGAAATACACAAATTCTTCCATAAAAAACAACGCCATCTCCATGGATGTATTCTACAAGAAAACAAATGTATTTATTATTTAAAATTTCGTGTAATGCAAATACAATACAATAATTCAAACATTTTAATGTAAGACGTTCAGGCCAACCTATTATACCAAGATACTTGGTAGGGAGAGTGGGAGTGGGAGTGGGAGAGGGAGAGGGAGAGAGGGAGAAGGAGAGTGAGAGAGAGAGAGATATATTAGAATAAAAACATAGGATAGACACAGTTACTTAATATTGAAATGAAAATACGCACCGCTACAACCCAGGAGGGGGTCAAGATTTCAGTATTATATGTAAGGAATTTGCAAAATGGAAATTTAGGATTTTGTTAAAATGGTAAATTTAAGAATGATGAAAAAAAAAGAAGTTACATGAAAAAAAAAAAGATATTCATCGAAGAAAAAATAATTAATACACAATGCCATAATTGGTCAGAAAAAGTAGTGAAAAAATTAATTAGAGAAATTTAATTAAGAGATTAAATCCTAATCGAGAATTTTTTTTTTGGTTTCAGTTAGGGTTTATTTTTTTTATTTTTCACACAACATATTTCCAAATTTAGTCGTTAACATCGATGGTTAATCACTGGTGGAGTATTAATGGTTCATACACCCTCCAAATACGGAAATAGTACCTATTATATACAAATACAGTATTTTATTCGCTTTAAATACAAATCTACAGTTCAGTTAACGAATTATGAAACTTATCATAATGTACAAGATTTCATTAATGCCATCAGCCTAGTCTCAATTCATGTATAGTACATCTAAGATGAGTTTTTCTATGGGTAAAAGAGGGGCGTTTTAATAAAAAAAAATAAAATGTTTTAATAAAAACATTTTGTTGAAGACTTTGTTCCTGGTAGGAGGGAGAAGCAATAGAGCTACTCGAGCAATCTTCTACAGGCAAACTCGTTTTAGAGGCACTATACAAAATATTTATGTATTATAACATTTTAATATTAGATATGCGCAAGGGAATCACATCACAAACAAGTTCTTAGAAAATAAAATATTAATCAAAATCAATTCACTCTCGAAAGTTCTTTTATGGAGTAAAAAAAAGAGTTTACGAGTAAGAAGAAAATGTATAGGACTAAAGTGTACTATAAATAATAAAATAGGGACTAAAAGGCTCTTTGAATAATAAATATCAGTTTTATGTCAAATTCATATTGTTTTAATAGTCTATAAATTAAAAATTAAAATAGGTTGATCAATCTTTTCTGGGATCATGAATAAAAGTAATCGTATTAGTTATGGACTTATTGATTTAAAATAAAATATACTATAATAAAAACAATAGAAGGGGCCATTGGAAATATACTGTTAAAAGTTCATTGTGTTGTCTGCATTTAAATAATAATTTCAATGATTGTTAGTTTAATTATTGTTATCACTATACTTTTAATTTAACAATATTAGAACAATTATATTACATGTTACATAACTATACTTACAATGCGATTCAATCTTTTCTTTATCAAATAAGGATTAATGTTGTTCTACAGATTATTAATCTTACCCTGGGAAAGAAAGAATTTCAAACTTCCTAGTTCTATCTCACTAAGAATCCCGAATCTAGTTCATGAATCCCAATAGTTTTTAATTTACAAACCCAGATTTTATAATTTTGATTATATTTCTTATAAAATATTAATATGTAATTAATATTAAAATGATCTGGAAGAAAATCACACAAGACCCAAGGAAACCCACTGCGAGAGTGGAAATCGTAAATTTAAAACAAAATCGACTAATAAACTAAAAAAAAAAGTTCAACCTCCTAAACCGAAAAAATATCAAACTGTGAATTCAAGCATTCCCAGAGAAACCAAAATAGTATTAAATAACATTAATCATGCAAGTATTTCTAATCAACTAACTTAATATGATCTAGAAGAATGCCTCATGTGAAAATTCCAAATGTATCAATAAATAATTGATATAGGTATCAACAATATAGTTAAAGACTAAAAATTATTTCAAACTTAAATATTAAAATTCCAATGGTTTAAATAAAATAAATTTTATCCAAATTTAGTCTCAAAATAATTTATATTTCTTTATAAGTCCCACGTTCGGCCAAATGGCCATCTTCAAGGACAATCTATCACAAACAGCTTTTGTTATACATATGGTTTTTAACAGTTAAAACAAATAACAATATTATTGATAAATTATTAAACCTTAATACAATTTTAGAACCACATAAAAACCTTTATGCAGACTATTATGCCATTAATTTCAGTCCACGATTACCCTATGAGACATTAAAACATTAGGAAATCATATAATTTTAATCATAAGCAATCCTTAGCTTATGTCTAATTACCTATCTTATCAAGATATTAAATTAAAAATTAAAACTTTTCATCACAGTTAACTTTCACAATGATAATTTATCATAACAATATTCAAACAAAATGAAAATGTTGGTTTTGGAATAATAATACATGGGACATCCAAAAAATATAAATTACCGACATACTCAACAATATTTACAGCTGAACTTCAGGCGATTTCAACAGCACTTCATTTATCCATAAAAAGTGAATACTCAAACATACTCATTTGTACAGATTCAATGTCTGCACTACAGAGTCTATCAAACTTCAGTGAAAGCGGACCTACGATAGATAAAATTCACAACTATATAGACATGCTAAAACATCATAAAAAAGTGTCTCCTTTCTCTGGGCTCCAGGGCACTCAGGAATAGCTGGAAATAAGACAGCGGATAAAGCGGCTAAAGAGGCTGCTACAATGAACGTTCCACCATTCCAAATTTACCAGCCGAAAGACACAAAGGCATTTTTAAGGAACAGAATCCGAAAAAGTTGGGATTCAATGTGGGCTGACGTACCACTCACCAATAAACTAAGAAATGTTTAAAAAAACACACAAAAGTGGACAAGTGCCATAAGGGGAAACAGAAGAGAAGAAGTGGTTGTTGCTGGAGTCAAAATAGAACATTCCAAATTAACACACCTCTACTTAATCACAAAAGAGGACCAAACTATATGCCAAACCTGTCAGTCCCCATTATCGATAAAGCATAAAATTGAAGAATGCTCATCATTTTGTCAAGCCTTCGAAAATAATAAAATACCTCGTACAAGAGAATTGGCCCTTAAAGACCCAGCAGAATCCATAGACAAAATAATAAAATTTCTGAAAGAAACTCAACTTTATATTAAAATATAATCCACCAATATCGACCAGTGTAAAAAGGAAATAGTCTACATTCAACTATCAAATTAGATCTTGATCGCCCTGAATAAAAATCTAATCTAATCATAACAATATTTGTAACCTTCCCCACATTCAGGTCAGGATTTAATTTATTTACTTCAACAATATTTTGGTTAAATTTCCTATTTATTTTATTATTAAAACATATCAAGGTTAATTATAATTATCGACATTAAGTTTACCCCTTATTTTTCATTAATTAATTTTTATTTAAATCTCAGATTCCTTGTATCTGTTTTAAAATTTACTGTGTAAGTAAAAGTTTTCTCATATGTAAATGGGCTCAAGTATTTTTTTTTTAATGTATCATTTTCTTTATGTAAAATCATAGTATTTTCAAAATCGAATCGAAAATTCCACTTTTATAAAATTTTATATCAAGAAATAATTTTTAAAACATATCAAAATTAAAATTCAGCATACACAGGTTAAAGTAAAAAAATAGGTAAAGTATATTTTACGTTAGTGAATCCAGTGCGAAATAATAAAACAGACAAATAAACCACAGTTGTAACATTCATTAAGCCCATTGAGAAACATCCCCACGTTCCAAGGAAGACCTAAACTGTTCCAAGACGTCACTGGACAGGATGAATTAGAGGCTGAAAGAGATCAGAGAGAATTAGCCGAGAGTTAACCGGTCAGTGGAGGAGCGTACTGGGGTTATTAGGCGCTCGGTCCGTCTTCTTCAGACTTTTGGCGATAAAAGTAACTTTTAGTGGACATCACGCTCCACTTCTTTCAGGTTTCTACCACCCGGGTAGTTAGCTTGGGTGAAGTATTTCACACTCTAACAATACTGGCTCTGAGTATAATTAACAGAGTCTACAGAGATAATACAATAATTGAAGGGGTAAGTATATGAAGGGGTTATGTTACAAATAGATTTTTATTTATTTATTTTATTTTATACCAGATCGGCCTGGTATGGGCCTTACATGGTTGATATAACTGTTATATTATTTTTTTTTTTAACAGTTGATTATGGGGGGGAGTGTAGTCTCGTACAAAAGACACCCCTAACTACCATATATACAATATTGCTACAAATAATAAATTTTAAGATAACCAAGTTCAATCATTTGTTGCAGGAGCTTGTTATTTGTTGAAGTGTGCATAGCCCCTTCTCCATATAGATATCTAAGTTATTAATTGGATTTTCAGGTGATGATTAGATAGGTAACTAACACCAGCTAGATATATATCTACCCCCTCCATCCACACTAAAAATTTAAAAAAATATTACATAGTCCCTTCATCCACTTACTCCTTCAATTATTATAACATGTAAAAAGATCAGAAGATCGTACTGCGGACGAGTATTGAAACTGCAGAGTATCTTAAATTCGGTACCAGCATATCAGAGCATCCGAGCGGATTTAGAGATCAGATTGGCTCAAAAGAGGAATGACGATGTAACAAAAATCAATATTGATAAAAAAGAATTAAACAAACGACCCAAGAATAAAATATTGTAAGAGTCTTTAAGAAACATTTTTCCTGCCGTGTTGAAAGTTATTTCCTTTTTCTTCATTTTATTTTCAAATGTTTATTATTCATTTTTAGATCATTGATGCATACGGAGTTGAGATTTGGGGCTCCACTAAACCATCAAATTCCTCCAGAATCCTTCGTAAAATCCTTAATGCTCCTTACTTTGTTACAAATCAAGTCATCCATCAGGACCTCAATGTTCCATATGTTGCCGATTTGACCAGATTCAGATACCGTTCCTTCCATGACAAACTTCTCAACCACCCAAATCCACTTGTTTCTAACCTGGCTTCTCCTTCATTACCTCATAATCCTCCTAGGCGTCTGAAAAGAAGATGGCCTCGAGATCTCCTCCTCTAGAAATGTTATTGGAGTTCTATCAGTAGGTAGATTCTCCACATGTTTGTATCATGTCACTATGTCACCTACAGCAAATTTACTTCTGTATATATGTGTTTACAGTTGTAAGTAACAATAAATAAAAAAAAAGATCATTGATGTGAGATGGTCTCAAGATCTGGATAGTCGTGGTCTATAGTATTCAATTCCTGTGATCATGAACCGTTCACTAAATTATTTACTATCGTTAGGAGGAATAATGATTTTATTATTATTATTGAAACTTCATATTAGTAAATAAACGAAAATGTAGAATTTATTTTATTTTAATTTTTTTATTTAATGTAGAATTTATCATTTTATGCGCAGTTTATTAGTTCATCTGATTGTGATGAGATTTTCCCAGAAAGGTTATAAGGCTATTTCGAAACTATCTGCCAAAAAAAAAGAAAAGTTGAAAGTATACAATTTTTTCAAGGTTATTATATGCCAATATCAATTCGTCTCTTTTAAAATATAAGAAAAATGTACTGCCAATGAATACAATTTTGAGCTGTTGATGTTTGTATATACGGCAATCGGAATTGGCAAAAACATTGGATATTTAAAAGAAATTTATGTTGCTAAATCATAATAATAATGTATACGTAAATGTTTAATTTTAAATAAATCCTCATCCTGGAATCTAGTAATAGTGAAGCATTGTCGGGTCTGATAGTAATTTTTATATAGTATGGATGTTTGTTTTCTATTTTCTATTTTTAATATTTTTTCCACTTTTGTTAATTTTGAAAATATATTTACAGATAATGAAATAGATTGTAACAATTATTTTTACATTAAAAATTTATTTAATTTTAAAAAAAAAAATCAATATATAAAACAGAGTAAGACGTAATTAAAAAATAATGCCGAGTGATGAAACTTCTGATTTAAGTTCTGTTCACTTATGATTAAACAGATGATTAATGAATTCTTTAAATTGGAATTAGTGAGAAAAAAAACGATATTTATTTTTTAATAATCAAAGTTCATATTGGAAAAACTGCTCACATATGTATTTAAAGGAATATCTTTTAGAAAATTTTTCTAATTGTATACTTCGGTGCCTGGTCGTGTCTTATTTCAGGTATCCCGAGTATGTGGAAATATTAAATTAAAATTAGTGCAGACGGTAGGGTGTAGAAATTATGGAACTTTCATTAATCAACATATATATTTCTTTTAAAGGCCATGTAAAATCCCTGAGGAGATAATCGAGTTAGTAGGTGTTAGTGTAAATAATTATTCGATTATTAAACATAAGGGCAAATCATGGGGTCTCATATATTAGGAAATAAGCTTATCTTGTGACTTCTACGTCGCGCTTACGTCCTAGGCTGTAGCGTGGTAGCAAGGGCGGTCCAGGTTTTATCCTGCAAGCCACAATAGATAATGTGGGCGGCATCGCAGTGGCTGCGTCTTTGGGGTCTTCCGCTGTCCGCGGCAGGGGAAGGGGCATCAGAAAATAAGACTCCCAACCTCGACTTTATACATATTCAAAAACTAACCGAAAATATCGGAATACTTAAATCCGACACTAATAATGAAAAATACCAGATTCATCCTCGTCCCTCCACTAATCCTACCGTTCTTCCGTTTGACTTAAAACTTTTCCTAACCAGATTGTAACCGGGAAGAGAATGAATTTTTATTAATTATAAAAATCAAAAATCTACAGAACAGCCGCATGCCTATTCCGAACCCCCTCATGTGTCATTGTGGGTTGGCCACTCAACTCTACAGGGAAGAAGATATTACTGCTGATGACAGAGAGGAGGAATAAATAATAATAAAGCAACAGAGGAAGCTTTAAAATGACAGGGTTTCAAGGAAACAAATACTTTGCTTCTTGCTAATTAATAAGAAGTCCCTCTCTTCGGAGAAAGTTTTGCGTTTGTAATTGTATATGATTCGATCTGAAGCTCCTCAACTTAGATCCTCTCATCTTAATTAAAAAGTGGAGATTAATTTGTTCTTTTTCCTCTGAAATTATTATCATAATGAAATGTCTAAAGAAGATGAATATTTATTATTATTTTTTTTACCATTTTTAGATTGAAAATTTAAGAAGCTTAAGAAAAAAAAAACTAAGGGTGCTGAAGAATTTTAAATTTCAAGGCCTTGAACTCATGCACTCAATACTCAGATGGAAATTGAAAATAAAAATATGATCAGACATTATGCGTTTAGATGTTTTAAGACTACATCCAACAAAAGCTGACGTGTTAAGAAAACTTAACTACCTAAATTATGATATAATTAAAAATATTGAATGTTTTCTTTTTACTTATCATATTGAAAATTCTAATGTTTAGACTGGAACTATAAGTCATATAAAGCAGATTATGGTGAAGTATTGATTGTAATAGATTTTTATATAAATAAAAAATCAATTACAATAGGATATGCAGGTAATTTAATCACTGCCTATTTTTGCAGTAATTCTTTTTCACAGAGTAGATCTAAGTTAAAGAGTGCCCCGAAGAAAAATATAAATGTTTCTTTACCTGCTTACAAGAACTACCCTAATATTATTCTAGTCGAAAGGGTCTTAGATAACCTCCAACCCAGTCCCCTTCCAGACCTTACAGATGTTACAATCTGCTATGTATCTGTCTTAAAATTTAAGATGCCAGGATAATCACTGGTAGCAATTATCCAAAAATAAGTTAATTAATTAATTTATATTGAGTACTGAAAAACTATTATTATAAATGGATTCTTTTCCATAGGATTATTTTGTGTTTACCAGTTACCAATTAAATACCATTATATTTATAAAATATTGTTACCATTAATTATATAATATAACAAGGGATGGTAATGGGTAATATAATAGTATATAAACTACATCAAGGAACAAAGTGTTTATTTACATTGATATGATTAAAAGAAATTATAAAATGATTGAACTGATCCAGATAAATGGTTTCACATAAAATATTGTTTACATTATGAATTGTTAACTAATATCTTTAAAGAGGTTCTGTTTTGGATGATTCATACTGTGGGATGCAGTAGCGTGGATGTGGCCTAGTTCATAAGGGATGGCGTCCAGGTCTCATAGCCCTTCGTCTCGTAAAAGTGCATCTTGCCCTCACTTCGGTCTTCGTACTTCTATACCTCTCCTGCTTCTCTCTGCTCGTCTTTTGTATTCGTCATACTTCTCCTCCCACTGGTTCCAAAAAGGGGCGTCGCTTTTTTGGAATCCTATTTCTCATTGGGTAGAAGTTACAACACTCACTAGGTGAGCATCTCTCCTAGGTTCTAAGAGAGGGTGGGAACCCACTACCGATCATACCATGTGCTCCAACTCATTCAAAAAGACCTTAACATCCCATTCGTTGCAGATTTGACCCAAAACAGATATCCATCTTTTCATTCCAAACCCCTTAACCATCCTAAACCATTAATTCTTAATCTTTCATCCTTAATAATCCCTGATTATCCTTCGAGGCGTCTGAAAAGAAGATGGCCACGGACCTGCTAAATTAAATTAATGTTTGAAGTACCACCAATGGGTGGTTCCTTCCCAAGATTTTCAAGTGTATATGAAACATACTAAATATTTACCTATTGTATTATTTTGTACAGTTGTAAATTACATTAAATAAATATGGGATACATAAAATTCGATATTGGGAATTAATCAAAAATGGAGAAAAGAAGCGTTACTTTTCTGCACAAAAATACTCTTTTCTGTTAGTTCCATTAGTTTTTAGTCCAGTACTAATGCGTTAAGATTTCTTTCGCTTAGAAACGTTAAGCAAAAAACTAATTACTCGAGAGTTAAGATGTGGCTTGTCTCTGACATAAAAAAATTATGTACAATTCTAGCTGATTTGAAATTGTTAGTTATATTCTTTGATATTATACTTTAAGTAAAATTATTTCTTAAATGTTAATAGTTTTTGTGTTTTTTTTTATTTATATATAGGTTGAATAGGTTGTAGTTCCAGTAACTCTGGAACGGAAAATTTCGGCTGGAAATGGGCTACTCCGTCCACGTCGCTACTACTCACGGAGGACAGGGGACTGATGAAAGATTAACGCAGGAGTGGAGCTCTTAATTTGGGCCGTGTCCAATTTCCGACATCGGTCGTAACTAACTGACTCAGAGATCACAGTCCACCTGAAACCTCTATCTCTTGTTACAGCACACACTTTTAGAATATACCAACTGTAAGCTGATATATTATGCTATGTATATTATTTTTGCAAATGAAACGTTTAATTAAAAAAAAAAATTAAATAAACCATCTAGTTCATAATATATTAAAGTATGTCTTTTGTATATTTAGAGAAAATTAGAAAAAAAATTCATTTTAAAACCGTAAAATTGGGTTACTTTGATGTTGTTGATTGCTAGAATCTGTATCTGTTTTTTCATGATACCACCCTATTCTAAACATTGTGAGGGGGTCAAATTTCGTCGGACCACCTGAGAAATAAAATTCAAGATTTGATTAAAAAACCCTAGGATGCCGTGGGTTCAACTTGCTTTCCTTATTTCTATCCTTGCTTATTTCAGGTGTCCAGTTTTTAAATTTTTATATGGAAGTTTTTATTTTATTAATATGGACATGTATTATAATCATTGCATTATACTATTAACTCAAATTAAATTAAATATGTAGCACTACAACCCATGAAGGGTCCTGACCCCTGGGTGCAGTACTTTGTAATCACTGGTTAAGTTACTAGAACAACGGTTGTGCAAGGTGATTTGGCGTGATTCACGCTTGACCCCCAGTTAAGGGTACCCACTTTATGAGGCTGGGTGGACCTCGGAGGGCTCCCGAACCCACAAGGCTGATTCAACGGCTACAGGTAGCAAATAATAATTATCTGCCGCTGCAGGATTCGAACCCGAGTCCTTGGAATTAGTAGTCCATTGCCTTACCAAATCTATGTTGGGATCTTCCCAAATAGTGGGGAGCTACCCACTCCCTTACAAAACATATACAGTATATAATATAAAATGTAAAATAAAATATATAATATATACAAAAAAAATTTGTTTTCGTTACTCTTTATTATAAACGAACTATGTTATACGTTTTGGGAAACCCGTAGAAAAATAATTCTAAAATTGTTTTGAAATAAAATAAAATACAGATTGTGAATGATTATAGTGTAGTATATGGTAACTCATGTTCCTATCTACGGGTCGTGTAATTTTCTATATCATTCATTAAAGGGCTTAAAGTTCTTTTTTTCTACGCCAAAGGAGGCATTTCACCATTTTTTTTTTCTTTTTTCGGAAAGCCCAGTATACTTTAGCTTTGTTCACGTAACTCCTGTCGGAAATTAAGTTCGCTGTTGCGTCCTCTCACCATCTCCATACAGGACGATATCTGAAGATTCAGCCACTCCTATACTCTTCAGGTGGTGCCGCTTCTTAGGGTCTATCAATTCTCAGTTCTTGCCCCCACATTCCCCTCTACTCCTTGCCTCTGCTCATTCAATGATAGCGCTTTGAGCCATTTCTTTCATTAAAGGGGTTAAGGTGTTTGGCGTATATTGATGTACGATATCTATATTTAATTCTGAATGTACACTTCAGTTACTAGTCTAATACCCTCCTGATCTACGTCGTTCATATTATTCATGTCTTTCTTGCTCGATTTTCATCCTTACTTCCTCAGGAATGATTTGACTATAAAGTATAGGAGCAACAAGATATAGTATTGAGATAAATTGATTAATTTAAGCCCCAATATAGAAACATCTTTTATAAAAAAAAATAAAATAAACAAAGAGATTTAAAATATAAAAAATAAAATAAACAATTATGCTAATTTGTTTAAATTAATACTCTTTATTTCTAAAAGTTTCCATTGCATACAGATATTTGAAAATGACACTTGAATTGAATTAAAAAATTATTGAAAATTGAATCATAGAAATCGAATCAAAAACGGTCCGTTAAAAAAAAAAATCCGCCAAATTGACCAACTGCTTTTTAAAAGCATGATATTTTTTAATTATGGTAACAAACTTGTATCTACTTAGAAAGGTACCAGAAATATTATAATTTGAGTTCGGCAAAAGATAGTGAAATCATAACTACAGAACTAAAGCGTCTTGTCTAAATTAGTTCACTTATTTACAAAAAAAAAATTCTACTACAGCAACCCATGTTGGGTCAGAGATTTAGTACTTTATAAAAGTACTGTTTCTTGAACCGTAGTTGTACTAGGAGATCATTGTTCAAAACTATGGTCAACCACTAGGTTTTTCTTCCAACCTAGGTACCTACTTTCTAGAGGTTGAATAGCTCCCTAACCCACAGGCTTGCCTAACGGCTACCCTATCACAATAAATAATTATCTACCACAGCCTAATTCGAACCTGAGCCTCAACATTACAACCATAGCAACTTTAGTTATTAAGTTAGCTGCAGATTCATTTTTGTTTATTTCTACCCAAATCTGATAATCATTATACATCATCTCTAACTGAATTTTATAAAAAAAAAACAAACAAAAAAAAACATCATATTGCTTATAAAGCAGAAGACCGTTACATTATTTAATAAAAAAAATCGAATTTCATCACTAGAATCGAATCGTTAATGTCGCTGAAAAACAGTCCAATTTTAAATATTGAAAATTCCTAAAACTATATTGTTTTCTTAATTATGAGAGATAGTTGACCGTGGATGATAAATAAGGAGAAGAAGGTTGGGGGTGCGGTCAATGAAAACATAAATAAGTATGATTAACTTATTTTATTGTGCCGACGTTTCGGCTAGAGTTTCTAGCCTTCTTCAGGGCTGTTCGCTGGAATATGGAGCGCCTAATGGCGCTATTAGGAGCTCGATCTTCCAGCGAACAGCCCTGAAGAAGGCTAGAAACTCTAGCCGAAACGTCGGCACAATAAAATAAGTTAATCATACTTATTTGTGTTTTCATTGACCGCACTCCCAACCATCTTCTCCTCATATATTGTTTTCTATGACAAAATTCTTAAAAAAATTAATAAAAGCCTATACTAAATAGTCGATTAAGCCAATAAAGTATGAGCTCCTAGGTTTTCACTTATGACCTATCTAAAACAAATCATTCATCTGTTTCAAATAAACAAAACAAACAGTTAACCCAGTACAGATATTATTGATTTCATGCGGACCAGTTACCAAAATTCAGAAAGGAAATGGCCGTGAAAATGATGGAGAGTGTTCAAAGACCATTAGAGAGCGAGCTGGAGGGAGGTGCAATGGGAAATCGATGGCTAGAGAAAAGGAGAATATTTTTCTCCGGGCTAGCAATGAGAGTCCTCCCAATGCCGGCTATATTTCACCAGGATGGGTTCCGCTGGAGGCCTTTCTACGGTTCGAAAAGTTGCCTTTGCATCATGGCATAATGGGATCGTAAATTGGCACAGGTAATGGTTCGAAAACCTGTTTGCTCATAGATTCTATAAAAGATGTCTGCTTCGTCAGTAAGAAGCCAATGAAGAAATGACTCGATAACTCGAAAAACTAGGTAATTAAAAGAATATTTAATTTGCTATAGTTTTTATTTAATTTAATTTTTCTCAAAATTAACATTATAAAAACTTTAAATAAGATGCAAAAATTTTAATTACTGATGAGTTGATAAAACAATGGAACGGATCGGGAAAAGAATATGAGATGACATATGAAACTTTTTAAGTATTTCAGATTCCAAAAATTCAACAATTTTTATTTAATGTGTCATATGGTTCATATTTAATATTAATAATAATAACAATGAAATTTATGCAACATCTTGAAGGTATCAATATATTAACAAAAGCCTTGGAAAAGAATCTTAATGAAGTTGTACTACCGTAATGATGAATAAATTCAAACTGCACAACACAATAATATTATTGGTAAATATTTTGGCATTATAAATCGAGATAAGATAAACTAAAACAATAAATAGTTTTATTGGAGAAAATAGAAAAAGAAAATATTTTGAATATTTGAACAATGTTTTGAATCTTTTATGACTTTATAATTGTATTTACGTAAAATACATCAAGTAAATTTAACGAAAGATCATAATTTTGTGATACATGCATGTGTAGAAACTACACATTGGTTTCGATGCCATATTTTTTGACGTGACAACGTCTTATAAATCATTTTGCGGGATGCCATGTTAGAAAAAGTGTCCCGTAACGGAAATTGACTTCGTTTAACATATGGATATTATATCATATGTATAAAAATTAATTAATGTATAACCAAGCAAAAATAAATATCTGAATTCAATATGTGAACTGGTTTATTATTTCAAATATATAGCATTGGATTGATTTTAATTTATATTTATGTAATATTAGCATAGAGTATACGTTGTCACGGAAATATGTCGCATATTTCGCTTCGCGCCGAGGCCTACACGGGCACGGTTTTTTTTTCTGGTGTCTCGGTAAATTATTAGGTACGGATGAAGAAGCAAGGTTAGAAACTAGTGGGTTTGAGTGGATAGCGAGTTTACAATGAAATTATTGATATCTCGTTCGGACTAGATAGGTTAAATATGAATCACCAATAAATTAAAAAATAAATTTAGAAAAAAAATTAATCAATTCTTATTTGAAAGAAGTTAAGAAAAAATAGAAGAAGATTACGCAATTCAATAAATTGGATACATTTAATTTAACCCAACCCATTTTTAAAAAGTTTTTCAACATGCATGTTATGAAATATCTCAATTGTTGACTATTATAAATTTTAAAACAGTGGCAAAAATTAATTGCGTGGTTCAAGTTGATGTAATAGAAATTTTTCAAATCAATTATTTTAATTACTACATTTTTCTTAGGCTTAGAATCAATTAAATGTGTAGCATCATTGCTAATTATGTTTGTTTTGCTAGGTAACTAGAGTACTGGGCAACCAATGATGATTAACCTACGAAATTTAAACGCTGAACCAACCCGATCTTTACTATGTACGCATGTAGCTCGGCAAAAATACTCACTCGCCTTATTTCGTGAAGGTAAGCAAACATTACTTTGAGTTCAAGTTATAACCAATAAAATCTACTAAGATGTATATTTTAACAGTTAATTTAATTTTACACTGATTTAAACTTTTATCTGTTGTTGTACATCGTAACAATAGTGCAGGAAAAAAAGACTTTAATAACTTTCCTAGAAAATTTTCGCTCTATTTTTTTTTTTTTAACTTTACATCTCTATTCATATAAATTGAGATCGCACCACTCAATATGATGAATTACTTTGGTATTTTCAAGAAGGGCATGAAAATAAGCAGGTGCGATATAAAATTTAACTCGTAGACAAGAAGATCTGCTCTCCCTGTTCCTGCTCCTATCCTGCTCTACTTCATAATTGCTATGGCCAAAACACTTAGGGGATTATTAGGATGTCCGTTCAATTTACCATTAAGTAGTTTGTAGTTGGTTCGTTAAAAGTCCGTAAAGTAAAGTTTTTTTGTTAATTTTAATTGTCCCGTAGTATTTTCCTGAAATATTAAAAGTTTATTAATCTGGATCTTTTTTATGTTAGAAATATTTATGATCCGCAGATCCAAATTTTTTATTCATATTTTAGATCCAAAATAGATTTTCTTAAGTAAACTATTTTTTTTAGTTTTAATTTTGATTATTTTAAAAGGAATGAGAAAAAAAAATTGTTACTTTTGAGATTTTTTTTTTATTTTGATATGTTGACCCTATATCATTCTTCAGCGGAATGTCAGTTCCAAGTAGTGTGTCCCCAACTCGGGATATGTTTTTACGTTGAAAAATGAAGTTGATGTGCTTTGTCACGATTTAGTAGGGTTTCATAAAGGTAAAAACGGTCGTGTACAGTTATAAGATATTTTTGTAATAAAGTCATTATAATGTAATGTCATTATAATAAAGTCATTATAAAAGTAATTATAATAATAAAATAAATTGTAATATAATTGTAATAAAGTATGTGAGGCAAATATGGAGTTTGTATGTTGGGTTATCCCCGATAGAAGATAACTTGAAAAATTATTTCTTTCCTTTCTTCTTTATTTTTTTTTCAAGTTTGCATTTTAAAGAGGCATGAAAAGATTACGAAAATATTGCTAAAGCAATATTTAAAAAAAATATAAGAATATAACACTATTTCTAATTATATTTAACATGATATTAAATACATTTATGGGAACATCACACATCTCATAATATAATTATAACATTAAGAACGTGATACAATATTTCGTGTTGGCTACCTAGAGATAATTAATTAACCTAGTTACAGGCTGAATTTAAATTGAGCGTTAAAGTAAATCATTGAGGTCTGGTTTAATTAATTCAGTCCAGGTACGAGATAGGGGTGGTCGGTGGAGGTGAGGGGGGGGGGAGAAGTTTTGTGGCTTTGCAAAAGGTAAAATGAACTTAACTGGAAATCCTTTTTGCCATTATTGTTCAACACGGGTATTCATGTTTCAGCTACATAGCACTTCACTATGTTGGAGATTTCCCTAGAGGAATGCTTGGAATAGTTGGTTGGAGTTATAGTACCGATTATCCAGGAATCAGGCGATGTGAGTTTATTTTTTTTTCCATTAACGAAGAAAAGACCTCTATTGCCGTGAAGAGGGTTATGTTTGAAAATGTCGAATGAATTAGGGCTAAAATATTACAATTAAATTGAAAATATAATATCATAAAAAATATAAAATTTTTATAGAAATATCTATTGTTATACTAAAGAGTTCATTACACCTCAACTCAAGGCCCAAATGATTTTCCTCTGTCAGCTCGATTGATTTATAAACACTAATAAATAATAAAAAAATAATTCCGCTAGAAAAACAAAGTTTTTTTACTATGTTAATCAATAAAAAATTAACATCTTACTTAAGAGCAAATTTAGGTAATTCCGTAAGTTTTATATGAGGCGTAAATCTCACTTCCTCTTTTCGGCGTGGACAATGGTTTGGGATTACAGGGACCAATGCTCAACTGAAGGAAGGGAATCGGCAACCACACCGGTCACCCGAACTAACCAGGTTATTAAGGTACTCCGTCCAGCTTGATTTAACAATGGACAGTGAGAAGTTATTAGACTGGTTTGATTCCGCTATGGTTCCGGTGAAGCTTTACTAAAATATTTATAAATAATGGGAAGGCGTTATTTATAAACAAATAAAGGATCTATTGAAATCTGCATACATTGGATTATTGTTTATAACTATATCATTTATTTATAAAAGATAGTTTATTTCCTAATGAATTAAAAATATGAATATGAAAAGACCATAACAAATCATTTTTATAAAGTCTATTTTCCCTTTTTAAAATGCAACAAATTTTTTCCATCTAACAAAATTACATTTTCAAATATTATCTTCTCATTCTAATGTATTTCTTAAACTGTACGAAGAACGATCAGTCTAGTAAGAGGTAATAAGGCATTAACTGATTTTTTTTTTTTTCGGCCAAGACTCCCATTGGAGTCCTATACTGCCTAATCATGGTTGGGTGTCAAAGTTCTTCATTTTGTGGGACCACCACTCAATGAAAAAAGTCAACGTCCCAGGCCGGATTCGAACCGGCACTGCCAATAGACATCAAATTGGTAAGACCGTGTCTTAACCACTGAGCTATGGGCGGCCCATTAACTGAATTGTTTTTAAAGTTAGATAAGTCGAAAAAAAAAGGTAATGACAACTGAAACTATAATATGCTAATACAAATTTACATAAATTTTTATATCACAAATAACATGCTGCTTTACTTTAAAAGTGGTACAACTGACAAAATAGAAGTTTTGACTTTACTTATAATTGGACCTATTAAAGAGATTCCGCAGACTGTGGCCACTTTCTATCTTGAGATTCCCCTACAGTTTGTCCCACAGCTGGTAGGGGCCGTACGTTATATACGATGTAATCTATGGAATATGTCAAATACAAAATAAATAAAAAAATAAACAGTATATTGCTATTAAAGAAAAACAGCTATATCTTTTCTGCACATAGAATACAATTAAAAATAAGCTTAAAAAATAATTATATTAAAATCCTAAGAAAGTCCAAGATGCGATGCCCACAGCACCAACATTCTTTTTTCATTATGATCTGATGCACCACTATCCTATCTCTTATGTTTTGGCCTTGTACTGCGCATAGCTGAAGATGTATGTATTAATGATGGTTTTACTGTACTTTTTAAAAATTATTTATTTTTATTTTATTACCATAAAATTGTAAAATTAAAAGGCATTTTAATCACCTTATTACTTTTTAGTACACACCTTTCATTTGTGATGACAACCAGTGAATATGAAAGATGATTTTTGAAAATTTCATGAGAGGCTTAAGGGGGAGCAGTCCAACGACACCTCTTCCAGAAGTGATTTAAAATTTAATTATTAGACGAGATCTCTCATCAAGCTTCTCTTCAGTCTTTTATGTACGGTATCGGACATGATTGTTGTGACCATGGCAGTCTTGGTACAGTTGCATTATGTATGTCATAGAAATCGTTTGTTGTTGGTGTGCAAGTGTTCATTAGTATTTTTTTTTCCAGTACAGAAGTAGTGATATTTTTTGCCTAATGAACCTTTAATACTATTTATGCCCATTTTATGAATATATAAACACAAACATAATTTTTAAAACTGCATTCAGTCTTCTAGCCGATTTATAAATTTCAGTAGTAATAAAAAAAGATTAATAATTAAAATAGAAAATATACTATTTTCTTTAAAATAACAAATATCAAAATTCAATACAATTACGGTAAATAATATTAAATGTTGCCTCTACGAAAAGACAAGCTGGTCCTGTATAATTATTCATATTAAAAAATTTATCAGAACGTGACCGAATAGTGAGGTTTCCTGGAGAGCGTGGTAAAAAGCTCTTAGGGATATCCATTAGTGACTCAAAATATTTAATGGAACAACGTTGTTTTAAGCCTAACCTGGCTACAGATCGCTAAAAAGTTGTAAGTTGTAAAAATCCAGAGAAAAATATTTGGTTATGACAAACAAGTAGAGAGAATATGGGCGAGCTGGGACACTTCCGTGAGGAGCCAATCAGAAGCCAGCATTTTGATGACGTCACACATGGCGGGAGATTTGAATTCAAATATTCGGC
>NW_027109345.1:0-634 GCF_000696795.3 Halyomorpha halys
CGTTTGTCCCAATCTTTAATTTTTTTTTTTTTTTTTCCAAAAGTAACTAAATGAAAACAAAAAATTACGGTATAAACAATTTCCTGTCAACAATGTAGTGGGATAAAAAAGGCCTCCAACCATCACGCTAACGACGTAATAAAGATAAATTACGACCAGAAAAACATCGATGTTTTAAAATATCGTTGCATACAATGCATTACCCAAAAAACATCGATGATTTAAAATATCGTTGCTTACAATACATTTTCCAAAAAACATCGATGTTTTAAAATATTGTTGTTTACAATACATTGCCAAAACTACATCGATGTTTTTGAACTACTATTTCAGAAACATAAGGTCTGTTCCAACGACTACGCTTGCTCAGACCAGTCAGAAGTGCTTTTTGTATGATCCATTCTTTCATACAAAAAATGTTTTAAAATATCGTTGCATACAATGCATTACCCAAAAAACATCGATGATTTAAAATATCGTTGCTTACAATACATTACCCAAAAAACATCGATGTTTTAAAATATCGTTGTTTACAATACATTTTCCAAAAAACATCGATGTTTTAAAATATTGTTGTTTACAATACATTGCCAAAAATACATCGATGTTTTTTGTGGTCGATGTCGGATTCTTA
>NW_027109345.1:7464-8522 GCF_000696795.3 Halyomorpha halys
ACAGACCTCATGTTTCTGAAATAGTTGTTCTAAAACATCGATGTTTTTTGGGTAATGTATTGTAAGCAACGATATTTTAAAACATTGATGGTTTTTGTAGTCGATGTCGGATTCTTACTTTCAAAAAACACTTCTGACAGGCCGTAAAATGCGTTATCGTTGGAACAAACCTTATGTTACTCAAATGGATGTTCAAAAACGTCGATGTATATCGGGTAACGTATTGTAAGCAACGATATTTTAAAAACATCGATGTTTTTTGTAGTCGACGTCGAATACTTAGTTTCATAACCCACTTCTGACAGGCCGTAAAATGCGTGATCGTTGGAACAGACCTCATGTTTCTGAAATAGTTGTTCGAAAACATCAATGTATTTTGGGTAATGTATTGTAAGCAACGATTTTTAAAAACATCGATGTTTTTTGTAGTCAATGTCGGATTCTTACTTTTAAAACCCACTTCTGACAAGCCGTAGAATGCGTGATCGTTGGAACAGACCTTATGTTTCTGAAATAGTTCTTGAAAAACATCGATGTTTTTTAGGTAATGTATTGTAAGCAACGATTTTTAAAAACATCGATGTTTTTTGGAGTTCATGTCCTATTGGTTGATTGAAAAAGCACTTCTGACTGGCCGGAGCATGGGTAGTCTTTATAACAGTCTTTATGTTACATGAAATGGTTAAAAAAAACATCGATGTTTTTTGTCGATGTTTTAAAAAATCGATGTCGCATCTCTACCCTCCAGGCTTGCATACCTCCTCCGTACCAACAAGAGGTTACCAACCTTTGAGAAATTACGGCAGTCACCTGTAAGTCTCATCCTGTCCAATCACTCCCTTGTCAATCATCTTACCCATTTATATTGAACACGCATTGCCGAGGCCTTCTGGTCAAGCGATCAAAAATATCTATTGGAATCAGATGCAGAATACCAACCAACTCGACAAACTGAAAGTTTATATCGTTTATTTAGTAAGAGTTGTAATAGTCGGAATCTACTAGCAGTTCCCTCTCATTTCTTGTATGAAATTCCTAAGTTTGTCCAAGGACTGGGG
>NW_027109346.1:0-2000 GCF_000696795.3 Halyomorpha halys
CAAATCTCCCGCCATGTGTGACGTCATCAAAATGCTGGCTTCTGATTGGCTCCTCAAATCGGTGTCCCAGCTCCCCCATATTCCCTCTACTGCGATGGTGCTGCTATCTATCGGTCACCGTCTGAACTAACAGCGCTCTGGTGGTAAGTCGAGGAACTCCCTCCACAAAAAAGTGTGCCAGCTCGCCCATATTCCCTCTACTCTCCGTGACTGTAGACTACTTCATCACAGACTGATGTTTTCTTGCAGCAAGGACCTACTTCAAGTTCCCGCAGGCCTTGTCACCCCTTTCACGGCCGGTAGTCTCGTCCCAACGGGGAGAAGTATCCGTCTTTCGAGGATTTACGGATATTTCCCGTATGACTCATCCTGTAAATTCATTTCCTAACTAGATACCTACCTGTAGGAATATTCATTGTCTAGGCCTTCTGGTATAGATTACCACACATCTTCAATTGGAGTCAGAACCACCTAATCTAACCACCTCAACACCATCAGAGTTGGGCAAAAATTAGCTATAGTTGAAACTAATAACTAAAATTGCCATGGATACGGCCCTTATTCATGAATGAACCATTGATTAATAAATATCGTATCTATAACAATTATATCTAATTTTGGCTCAACTCTGGACACCATCATGTCTTCTGTATTGAATAAAATAAATGCTTCTTTCTTTTTTACTAAGTCTCTTGCAACCCAGTAGATCAACCGATTTTTGTAGAAAATTTTACAAACTTTGCGACAGGCTCGCTTCTAAAAGTCACACTATAGTGCGCAAGTATTAAAATGATTAGAAACTCATAATGTTTTTTAGTTTAATGATTAATATCAATTGTGTGCGTAAGGAACTTTAATGAAAAATTTTCATTGCAACAAAAAAGATGTTTCTTTATTTAACTAAAATGAAATAAAAATACAAAAAATTATTTCCCGAGAAATCCTTTAAAAGATAATCTATCCTCGAAAGTATCTTTGAAAATAATTAGAGCAATTAGTAGAAATAAAAACTAATAAATTATTAAATTGAAAACAACAATTGTAAGCATTCACAGAATCAAAATAACTACTACTATCACAATTATATTTGGTGTTATCATGAAAGATCTTTCAAATACAACGATTTATTTTAAGAAACAATGAACTCTTATTTGTCTATACAACATTTCATATATACAAGAAATAAGAAAATTAATAAATAATAAAAAAAATAATAATAAAATCAAAATCTATTAGCCTTAAACTTCAGGTTGCCGATGTTGAGCTTATATTGGGCACATTTCTTTGCATCTTGACAGCAAGAGTGCTGTGATTCTTCTTCTTTTTTTTCTTTTAGGCCTTTTTTCTTTTCGTTCTAGTTGGGCCTCAACTAGAATTTCTTGATAATCTTGAACTAGCAAACTACCACGCTAACTCGCGCAAGTATCAAATGGATACAAACAAGTGTCTCCAGAGAAAGGAAAATACTAGCCGGAGTCGGAGATATCACTAGCAGGTTGACGGTTAAAAAGTAAGAAGGTAGTAGGGAGGAGACCCCGATTCACCGTCATCAACAGTACTTTCTCCCGTCGCTGGGTTAAGGCATATCTATCCATATCGTTTCTAGATCTAACAAACAACGTATTTGATCTTTATAATACCCAATAATTATCATATCTCAAACAAAATTTTATTCAATATAATACTTTTTTGATGTTTGCCTAAATATCTACAGGTGAACAACCTATTCTAACCATGGTGAGGGGTGAAGTTTTTTCATTTGGTGGAACCACCACTTAATGAAAAAAGTCCCATTGAAAAATCCCCCCTGAAAGTAACATTATTTAATTTCCCACTGAGGTCAATGGAGCTCATGTACCGGAGCAGATTGATCCAGATTCGCAAGGGGTCTAATCTGGCCCACCGAAGGATCAAGTTACAAGTAATAACTAAGGATAGTCATAACTAAGGATCAAGTTACAAGTAATAACTAAGGATAGTCATAACTAAGGATCAAGTTA